>NC_069001.1:34683647-34686375 GCF_001194135.2 Octopus bimaculoides
TTTTGAACTTTTCTGAACTTTTTTTTTTCTTTCTTACTCCGTACATTGTTACTTTGCCTCTCTCTCTCACTCTCTCCTTTTCTTTTCCTTTTCATCTTCTCTTCTTCTCCTTTTCTTTCCGTTTCTTTTTCTTCTTTTTTCTCTTCTTTTGTTCTTTTCCTTCTCCTCACGCCCAAGTTTTTCTTTATTCTCTCTCTGTTTATTTTCTCATGTTCCTTCCTGTTGAAGAGCGTAGGCTCGAAACATAAAAGACTTTTTCACCTTCCTGAGTGTCTAACTAATACACTTGCTTGTTGTTTATACGCCTGTCTTCGTCTTTGGTTTTTCTGTAAATTTCAACTATATATATATATATATATATATGTGTGTGTGATCAGATACCAGTTCCCACTCCTTGCTGCTTCCTTCGACAACAGCAGCGCTACCCCATCTTCATGGTGGTCCTCTTCATTGTTTTTACCCAAATAGAGAAGTGTTTCGCCTGTCTCTAATTTGATCTCTGCAAAGGAGTTCCACCTTATTTCACACATGCCGAGTAGCGTGGGGTGATACTGGTGCATCTCCCTCACCGCTTGTGCACATCTTTCTGAACTCACGACCTTACAATCATAAGCTAAATACTCTAACCACTAAGCTACACGCCTTCACGAAGTCTCAATGTGTTTGTCTCAGTGTGTGGACCATTCTGTTGAAAGTCAACTTAATTGCATGTCACGAGGAGAGAACACACAAATCAGTTAAATTATTCTAACACTTAAATAGATATGTTTACGTGTACGTTAATTATTCGGTTAAATAATACTGCTGTAAATGCTTAATTAACAATTAAACTACATTAAACCAATTAGGAGATAAGTCCGCATTAAATAGATCGACATGAGATTAGAAATAGCATTAGATTGAATTAATGATGTTATATAAAGTTTATAGTGTATCATCATCATCATCATCATCATCATCATCATCATCATTTATCTATGTTCCATGTTAGCATGGATTTGATGGTCTGATAGGATCCGATGGTTCCAAGGACTGCATTGTGCTCCAGTGCCCACTTTGGCCAGGTTTCTAACAAGTAGATACCCTTCCTAATGCCAACCATTTTACAGCATGTACTGGGTGCTTTGTTCATGGCACCAACACTAGTGGAGTTGCCATGCAGCTTACAACACTATGAACCCTGAGAGAGATGGCTTTATGCTAGGAGATGAGGAGTAGAGAGAGGTAAAGTGTTAGAGAAGGGGGCCCAGAGCAGAACAAGTTTTTTGCTGGAAAAGCTTACCATAGTTACTCCTAATCTAGCAGAAAGGGTTAGGGTGACTGATAGGGAGCTCATAGGAGAGCAAAAAAAAGAGGTGACAGGTTGTCTGGGTGGATGGAGCTAACTGTGATATTTTGTTCCTGAGAGACTTTTCAAAGATCTTTCCTGTTAAAAGAAAACATAAAAACACAGAGCTTGTCCAGAATATTTATGGTAGATCGTCACACTCGGAATATTTTGGGTGTGGATCTAAAAATGACATTCTGGATGAGCTCTGTGTTTTGTTAATATATTAGTCTCTTTGAGAAATTTTCTCTCAGACAAAACATTCTTTTCTACTCTAGGTACAAGGCCTAACATTTTTGGGGAGGGGGCCAGTCGATTAGATCGACCCCAGTATGCAACTGGTACTTAATTTATCAACCCCAAAAGATGAAAGTCAAAGTCAACCTTGGTAGAATTTGAACTCAGAATGTAAAGGCAGACGAAATACTGCTAAGCATTTTACCTGGCATGCTAACGATTCTTATTTTTTTATTGCCCACAAAGGGTTAAACATAGAGGGGACAAACAAGGACAGACAAAGGGATTAAGTCGATTACATCGACCTCAGTGCATAACCGGTACTTAATTTATCGACCCCGAAAGGATGAAAGGCAAAGTCAACCTCGGCGGAATTTGAACTCAGAATGTAACGGCAGACGAAATACCGCTAAGCATTTCACCCGGTGTGCTAACGATTCTGCTAGCTTGCTGCCTTCTCTCAGACAAAATATTGAAGTATTACTGTGAGTGCCAATCTATGTTTTTGTATATACATAAACAAATGATGTACTGATTGCTAATTAGGACATAATTATAATTATTTTGATAATTATGAAATAGCTCTGATGTATTCTGATAAATGAATTAAATGTCAGAACGTCTGAGACAAATTTTGGTTGATCAAATTATAATTACCAGGACTTCCAACCTCATCTTTGCAGTTTATATTTGCATTATTCATATTGACGCTTAATTACATTACATTATTTAAAAGCTGCGCAACGTTTTGAATTTAGTTTTAATTGTTACCTATCATCATCAGACGTTTTATTTCATATTTACATAGTCTTAGACTGGATGAGATCCAGGTTATCATTCCCCACCCCCATATCTGAATATCAAATTAATAAGAGAAATGGATGTTATCTACATCACCACCACCACCACAGCCAGTGCCACCACCACCACCACTACCACAACCAGTGCCACCACCACAACCACCACCACCACCACCACCAATACTGTACATTTCTTTAGAAATGTAGTCAGGGATGGCTTTAACTGATATCACCATCATCATCAACAACATTGTCTTGACATCCACTTTTCCTTTTTTCTTGCATGAGCGAGGATTCATCGAAGCAGGTTTTCTACAACCTGATGCTCTTCCTGTCCCCAACCTTCTTTTGTTTCCTGGTAAAG
>NC_069001.1:34686497-34688558 GCF_001194135.2 Octopus bimaculoides
CCCCCCTCCCGCCCGCACTCACACACACCAAAAACTCATGCAGATGATTAGAACTGAACTACATAAGAAACTTCCTACAACTTTCTTAATATTGATTTCTTAGAAATCCACAGACCTGAAATGTATTCAAGACAATGAAAGAAATTCCGAGACACCTAACATGTTTTTGACATGAAACCGACATGAAA
Source organism: Octopus bimaculoides (assembly GCF_001194135.2). Lineage (NCBI taxonomy): Eukaryota > Metazoa > Mollusca > Cephalopoda > Octopoda > Octopodidae > Octopus > Octopus bimaculoides. The sequence goes on from NC_069001.1 coordinate 34,686,686, forward strand.
CTCCCTCCGATACCACTCTTGATGCCAAACACTGGTTCAACGATACAAAACCTGTCTACTTCAAAACGTTTTTCTTTTAGTTCAAACTTTCTAATAAAATTGTATGTCGGAAGTTTTATTTAAGTCATGTTCCAAATATCAAACTTAATAACAGAGAATTCAGTTATTTAACTCAATCTGTCCATTTTCTTGATCACTAAAAATAAATACCAATCAATCACTGGAATCAATAATCAAATTACCTCCGGCCCCTGAAATTGCTGGCCTTGTACCAAAATATGAAACCATTATTATTCTCATATATGAATCACAAATTGACATGAAATTTTGATGGAAGCTTTTAATTGAATATCATTTCAGATGTAATGTTTGTATCCTAGAATGAAGGTTATAACTTCTGTTTTAATTATGTGATATAAGGTAGATGTACATACCTTCGAGGGTACAGTCAATTACATTGATCCCAGTTGGTAACTGGTATTTATCTTATGGATGAAAGACAAAGTTAATCTTCAAAGTTGAACCAGAGGCATTTTGTTTGAAGATGCAGTCAGTTTTATCAATGCACAGAGCTTGATTAAGTAGCTGTTTGATCAACTTCAAGCAGATGAAAGATGGAGTAAATATTTATCAAACGCATATAAACTTTGTAAACTAGTAAAGTGAAATAACCCAGTCCTTAATAAAATACTGGACTTAAAGCATACACACACACACACACACACACATAATTAAGTATTTGTGTTCTGTATATTAAATATTTAGACAATGTGCAAACCTAATTATAATGCAACAGAAGTAAATAGAAAAATTGAAAATCTACAGATACACGCACCCACACACACAATCAGATAGAGAGGTAGAAAGATAGATAGACAGACAGACAAACAAATGGATAGATAAACAGATGGATAGATAAACAGATGGATAGATAGATAGATAGATAGATAGATAGATAGATAGATAGATAGACGGAAAGGTAGATAGATAGATAGATAGATAGATAGATAGGTAGGTAGGTAGACAGATAGATACGTAAATGGGGAAAAAATAATAAAGAGTAGACCAGCAATTAATTGTAGAGTTGATCAGATAACTTGTCGATAATTCTATTGAAATTATAATCTTGAAAGCAGAATTTATTTTCTTCATTTAAGATATTATCAGGAATTGAAATATTTAATGCAAATCTAAGTGGCTTGATCTGTGTGTGTGTGGTGGGGGTGTAAAGTCAGTTGAATGTCTGCGAGGAGACTCTCTTACTAACAGACAAAGTTTGGCATTAAAGACTGGAAAAAAAATAGCAAAATGGACTGGCGTATCTAGATCTGCACAGACATGTCAAAAGTAAATAGACAGCTCTCCTTATAGAATTCTTATTTCTGTTGACACTATCTGATGCTTCGAGCTTGTTAATGTATTATGCATAAGGCATGTCTACTAAATCCAAGTTTAAGCATTTCAATGCATCAAATATCATTATTATCTTTCTAGAAATAAATCTTTGAAAAACAAGGGCTGTCTATTTAGTTTTGAGGTGTTCATGCACAGTGGATTTATATTGGATAATTTGCTGTCTTATTCTTGTACTTGTTTCAGTCATTGGACTGTGGCCATGCTGGGGCGCTGCCTCGAAGGGTTCTGCTTGAACATTTTGATCCCAGGACTTATTTTATTTTCTTAATTTGTTATTGGTTTTCTTTTTGCCAAACTGCTAAGTCACTGGGACATAAAGAAACCATCACCAGCTGTCAAGTGGTGGTAGGAGACCAACATAAACACACATAGATATACATACACAAACATGTATACACTCACACTCAAACACACACACACACACACACACACACACACACACACACACACACACACA
>NC_069001.1:34688690-34690350 GCF_001194135.2 Octopus bimaculoides
TTGACCGTTGACTGAACACTATTCAATTTTTTTTCCCCGTGTTTTTCTCCTTGTCTCCGTATTCTTTCTGTTGAAGAGCGTAGCTCGAAACGTCAAAGACTTTCCGTATTCCCGAGCGTCATACTAATATATACTTTTGTTATTTACACCACCTGTCCTCGTCTGTTGTTATTTTTTGTATATTCTCCAATATATATATATATATATATATGGTTTTCATCGATGTGTTCATGAAACTTGGTTCTTTTCCCTAAAACTATATATATATATATATATATATATATTGTAAAATATTATAGATCTATTTCAGCTGATTTTACAAAATGGTTTTACACACAAATTACATAACTAGGTGATAGCATAAAACAGTGCTCATCAGAGGTAAGATAGGCTGAAATGGATCTATGATACTATACGGAATAACGATTTATATACCCACTCTGTTGACAAATATATGAGTGCCTTTTTTTTTCTTACTTATTGATTGTTAGGTGGCAATGTTTAAATACATGACATGATTATTTCAAGGGATTATTAGGAAGATCCTTTACACACAAACAGGGACTCAGTATATATGAATAAAGACTAATGCTTTTATCTATACAGAGAATGCCTGGCAAAACGAAGATTACCTTTGCATTATATAACAGATCATTGACTGCTTCAAAATAATTGTAAATTCTATACAGGCATTTTGCGAAGTGGCTGTGTTATACATGAAATTCAGGAAACCATTATGTTTGCTTATGCCACCAAAGTGAATATCAGGACATGACTAGAATATAATATAACAATAATAATAATAATGATAATGATAATAATAATAATAATAATAATAACAATAATAATATTATTATTATTTGATTTTCAGTATTGTTCCTTGATTCATATTAGGCATTCGTTTATTGACAAATGAGCTGTGTAAATATGTGTTCATTTCGTTCATAAATGTTTAATTAGTTATATAATATACATAATTGTATTCTACATTAATTAATTTCTCATTTCTGTAACAGCGTCTCATTAAATATGAAACTTAGATGTGTCTGGGGTTTGTGGACTGCAAATGGAAAAGATGAAATTGCATGAAATCATCCACCATCATGGTGGTGGTTATAGTGTCCAAAGTTTGTCTTGGTTCCTCAGAGGTTAGCAGCCACCAAATCCTTAGAAATGGCTAAACACATATTTGAAGACACTGGGAAATGATATCATGTGACCACGTGACCAACAAGGCTATCAGGTGTGAGGAGCATCTGATGTGGAAAAACCTGAAATCCTCTAAGACCCCCAGAAATATAAACAATAATGGATTCTAGAGCATCCATGGTATACACCTTGGAATGATCACAGACACACACATATATTAATGACTGTCTGTATATATTTATTCATCATCATCATTTAACGTCTGCTTTCCATGCTAGCATGGGTTGGACGGTTTGACTGAGGACTTGCAAACCAGGTGGCTGCACCAGGCTCCAATCTGATCTGGCAGAGTTTCTACAGCTGGATGCCCTTCCTAATGCCATATATATATATATATATATATATATATATATATATACATTTTCATCATGTTAAACTGTTATTCCCAACAAATTTTTTCTCTCTCCACTTTTTTATGTTCCCTCTCCACTTTTTTTTTTTGACTTTCAAT
>NC_069001.1:34693046-34696972 GCF_001194135.2 Octopus bimaculoides
ATAAAGCCAGCAGTTTAGACAGGAAACCCTTTACATCAAGCTCATTTTATTGCCCCTTAAGGGATGAAAGACACCAGCAGGATTTGAGCTCAGAATGTAAAGAGCCAGAAAAAATTAATATACAGCACATTTTACAATTTTCTAACAATTCTGCCAGCTTGAGAAGAAAACTGTATGAATGTGCGTGTGTGTGTGTGTGTGTGTGTGTGTGTGTGTGAGGGTGTGAGCGTGAGAGAGGAGGTGAAAACCATGCAGATCTCGTTTACTTTCAGCTGTATATTCATATCAAAAAGGAAAAAACATTGTGAATTTTACTGCCAACAGATTTTAGAATTAGCAAGTATTATATAACTTGCTCTGCTTTGTTATTCAGTTGCATACAGCACGATTTTTTAAATTTTTTTTTTCACTTACTGAGTACGTTTACAACCATAAATTACATACATGTATACAATGTACATTAAATGTAAACTGTAATTTTAGCAGATTTTCAACCCTGATTTAACCCTATATTGACATCTATGATAGTGACCTGTCTTCAGTCAATTTTTAACTTGCAGTGACAGTATTTTACATTCGTTTGTATTTTGGGTTTGTCTTTTGTTACCACAGCTGCAGCTTAAAATTTGTTATACTTTCCCCGGAGCATAAAATGGTGTTAAACCGCCATGAATAAAAATGTCCAGATCATCACCATCATCATCATCATCATCATCGTTGTCGTCGTTTAACGTCTTTTTTTTCCATGCTGGCATGGGTTGGATAGTTAGACTGAAGTTGGCCAGCTGGAGAGCTGTCCAGACTCCAGGTGTCTGTTGTGTCATGGTTTCTACAACTGGATACCCTTCTATAGAGTGTGCAGGGTGCATTTTATGTACTACCAGCATAAAAAAATCACTGTAGAGTTGTGGGGCAGACAGCTACAGTGTAATAGAAAGCAGAGATGAATGGGAAAATGCTGTGTTTGGTGGGAAAACGAGGAGCATAGAGTTCTGAGGTAACTACAGCCATTCATCATTCCCAAGCACACAGGGAAATTTGGATAAGCACACAGAAGCAGTTGAAAAAATGGACGACTCATTAATAAAACTGACAAATTTGATTTTATTTATTAATTTTTTTGACAAATTGGTGAAAAAAATCTGACGATGTAGTCACTGCTGTAGAAAATACTTAAGCATTCTACATTATTAAGCACATTATTAAGCATACAGCATTTTCTCTAGAATTGTTTCCCCTGCCATTGCCCTGTTTATTACAAGAGAGAAAAGTCATACAGTGACATGATACACTTACAGTGTGCTAAAGGTTAAACGCTCTGAAACTTTCATGAACATCAACTGTTAATCTGCCTTTGTTTAAAGCGGCCGTCTCTGATTCTAATGTAGCAAGGAAGTTAGTTTTTGATGGTTGAACAAAAGATGTAAGTATTAATTTGGTCTTTGCATTGCATTCTGTTAATGCTGCTTCAGCAAAACCATGAAGAAATGAAACTAAGTACATTGTGGAATTGCTACAGGTGGAGTGGGGAGGGTAGGGGTAATCACGACTCAATAAAGTTACTTCCTGTAATTATTTTATACTTTGACTGGAAGAATGGTGTTTTACATTCCAAACTGATTGCATTAAAGCAACACACCTAATAAGACTGCAGACATAATCGTTAATTATGTAAAGGAAACTCTGGTGAATTATGGTACTAAGCCTTCAGCAAAAATAATATTTCTTCGTTCTTTAATATTTTTAATATTTCTTTACAATGCTTGTTGTATGTTAGCCAACACTGAAAACACAATGCAACGATCTGGGTGTGTGTGTGTACACTTCTAGACAGATGCAGGATTACAGGATTTATATATGTACAATGTGTGTGTGTGTGTGTGTGTGTGTATCAAAACAAGAAGTTGCAAAAGTATTTTAATATTATTTATTCATCATTACACATGTTTCATTTACTAATAGGTGTTACAAAATATTACATATAGAGTAAACATGTAAGGAATATTCTCCTATTAGAAATTCTTCCAACAGAGGGTGGATTATAACCCTACTTACATTATATATATGTGTGTATTCTGGATTATTTTTTTCCTGTTTTTTACTTAATTTTTGAGAGCAGTCATGTTCATTTTTAGTATTCTTATTTATGAGAGCAGTCGAATTTATTTCAGATATTCTCATTTTAAAAATCATCTCTGGTTAATCATTGTAAGGACATTGGTGTCACCTTGGCAGAGGTCTTCACTCTGTGAGTGCTCTTATTATTATTATTATTATTATTATCACATTAAGGCAGGAAAATGTCAGAATCGTTAGCATGCTGGATGAAATACTTAGTGGTGTCTGGCCCATCGCTACGTTCTGAGTTCAAATCCTGCTGTGGTCGATTTTGCCATTCATTCTTTCTGTGTAAATGAATTAAGTACCAGTTATGTACTGGGTTCGAGGTAATCGACTCATACCCTCCCCCAAAATCGCTGGCCTTGTGGCAACATTTGAAACTATCATTATTATTATCATTATCATAGTGGATAGTAACAGCAAAGGAGTAGGAAACAGATATTATTAGCTTTTGAAGACATAATTTTAGAAGATTGCCACACCAGTCTGGTAATTAATGGGAAGTGTGGTGCATCTGTGTCAGTGCCCAACACAATTTGATAAGAGAAGAAGAAGAAGAAGAAGAAGAAGGAATAGGAGGAGGAAGAGAAGAAGGTGATACTGGTATTGATTCAGTTAACTATCGTCTGCAAACCTGCTCTTCTGCAAATGCCAACAGAAACGATCTCATTGGCAATATTTAGTATTTTGTTTGGATGTGTTTCAGAATCTTTGAATATGACAGATGGTTGTTTTGTATGCATATATTTTAAGAGGAGACTATGTAATATATATATACGTATATATATATATATATATATATATATATATATAGGGAAATTGTCAACCTGATGTCAGTATATGGAATTCTCAAATGATGTTGTCGGATGATTATAGTTACTGTCAGTATATACAGTGTACAAATATGTGTTTTGACTACAGCTTTAGAGCATTTCAGCTCTTATTTCTAGTAATGTAGGTGCGTCCAACACCCTTGGCATATTTAGTGACAATTATAGTTTTCCGTTTTGGTAAAACATTGTAAACTGCCACCTATATTAATTTTATACACACACACATACACACACATATATATATCAACTTATTGAAACACATAAATATGATTATATCGATACTAAAGCAGACAGCTATACAAGAATCTCCTCTTGCCATTCCTATACATCACCTATCTCTTTGACATAAACCACAATACATTCCATTCATCTCCTGTTCCAGACATACCAATTATTAATATCTCTTCACTCCATTAATATTTTTTATATTGAGCCAGCTGACCTCACCAACCCAAACCTTGTCTGCTGGCCCCTTTTCGTCCTTTATATGCCATTCTTTCTGACTCCCTATTCCCACCTCGTGATTATTGTTTACTTGGTGTGTCTGCTTTATCTGTTTCTGACCATCTTTACTGCATTTTTTTGTCTTCTCCTGTCTTTGTCTCTATTTATTCATACATACATACATGCATATATATATATATATATCATCATCATCATCATCGTTTAACGTCCGCTTTCCATGCTAGCATGGGTTGGACGATTTGACTGAGGACTGGTGAAACCGGATGGCAACACCAGGCTCCAATCTAATTTGGCAGAGTTTCTACAGCTGGATGCCCTTCCTAACGCCAACCACTCAGAGAGTGTAGTGGGTGCTTTTACGTGTCACCCGCACGAAAACGGCCATGCTCGAAATGGTGTCTTTTATGTGCCACCCGCACAAGCCAGTCCAGGGGCACTGGCAACGATCTCGCTCGAAAATCCTATGGGAGCCAGTCAGGCGGTACTGGCAACAGCCACATATATATA
>NC_069001.1:34697295-34700036 GCF_001194135.2 Octopus bimaculoides
GTGTGTGTGTGTGTGTAAGCCTGCCTTTTGTGTTACATGCAAGAAATTTTATTCTTTAACGAAAATATTTACCTCAGCAGGATTTGAACTCAGAACGTAAAGACAGACGAAATACTGCTAAGCATTTTACCTGGCATGATAACGTTTCTGTTTTCTTTATTGTCCACAAGGGGCTAAACATGGAGGGGACAAACAAGGACAGACAAAGGGATTAAGTCAATTACATCGACGCCAGTGTGTAACTGGTACTTATTTAATCGACCCCAAAAGGATGAAAGGCAAAGTCAACCTTGGCGGAATTTGAACTCAGAACGTAAAGACACGAAATACTACTAAGCATTTTACCTGGCGTGGTAGCGTTTCTGCCAGCTCACCACCTTAATTGCTTATATTTATATGAAAGGAACCATATTAAGTCATTCAAATGAAATATTTAGGTCAGTAAATGTTATTTTACTCAGAAACGAATGTACTTAGGTATCATAATTGACAGGAAGTGCAGGTAAATAATTCTTTTAAATAATCACTGTTAAAAATTTAATAAATGATTTTCATTAGTTTTGTTTCTGCATGAGTTTTAATTTAAAGGATAATTCTTAACGAAGAACATAAATATTGAGCCTATTTAATTGATAAACTTCACGTGCTAAAAAGGATATATTTTTTTTGGGGGTGGGAGGGATTGTATGAATTGAAAGTTTTGGTTTCCATGTACTTGTATTTATGAAAGAACCTTATAGAATTTTAAGGGGTTTCTTTGGTATGTATTACACATTCTCTCCTTCTCATTACCCCCTTATTCTACAACCGTAACCCTTATTTCCCTAACCAGTCTCTGTCCCCTTTCTCTATTTCATTTGGGACACTTTACCCTCCTACTTGCATTAACCACTCCCCTCGTATTTTCCTCGACCCATGAAGAGAGCCTGCTTCTATATGGTCAAATAGAATTCCAAGAAATAGCAGCAAAACTTCTCTCGAATCATATCCTATTTGTCTGTAAAGTATATATAAGGTAATTGCAAATTATTGCAATGAAGATAACAAGGATATTGAAGCACACACATACTCACACACACATGCACACACACGCACATACACACACAGAAATAAAGGCATGTATATATATTTATATGTACACACTGGATGTCATAACCGAGGTTCTATTAGGCCTGGGAAATTAAATGCTTCTGATGATCATAGCTAAAATAGTCTCATCAAAGGTTTTCTCAATCAACCTTTGCCCAGGGCTAAACAACAACAACAGACTCCTTCTGCCTTTTTTCTTTGCTGATCTAGAATCTTCCTGATTCGTATCTTTCATATTATCTCCTCCCACTTCTGTTTCCCAATCTCCTTCCACCATCTTAATTTCTATTCCCCACCCTGGGTCCAAGTCTTGCTCCTCCTTGCCAAAACAACTACTTGTCACTTTCCCCCTCTTTCATTCATGTTAGTTTCTTTCACCCCTCCCTCCCTTGTATGTATGTGAAAGTGTGTGTGTGCATGTGTACCTTTGTGTGTGTGCATGTTTGTGTGTGTTTTGCATGTGTGTGTGTGTTTATATATGTGTGTGAGGTGTGTGTGTGTGTGCATGCATGTGTAAACATGTGTATGTGTGTGTATTATGCATGTATGTGTTGCACATGCTTATATGCATATATGTGCGTGCATGTGTGTATATGGTTACAAGCGTGTGCATGCATATTTTTGCATGTGAGTGTACCTGTGTGTGAGTGCACATTTTGTTATGTGTGTATTATGAATGTGTGGTGTGTCATGCATCTGTATTTACTGTGCACATCTCTGCATGAGTGCAGGCATGCGTATACGTGTATGTGCACAAATGTGTGTACATGTAAGTTATGCATGTGTGTGTGCATGTGTATGTGTGTTGTGTATGAATGTGCGTGCTGTCTATGAGTGTGCATGTTGTACATATGTATGTATGTGTTTATGCACATATGTATGTATATGTGTTATGTGCGTGTGCATGCATCTATGTATGTGTGTGTACATGTATATAAGAATGCATGTTTGTATAGATACACACATGCACACATGATGTGTTTGTTTGCTTACATGTGTGCACACGTAGGTGTATGTGTGTGCATGTGTGTGTTCGTCCCCCTCCTACTCTTCATGACCCATGGCATTTTACCTTCTTTCACCAGTTTCGCCCTTCTTCCTTTCATCTGCATCCTCCCACTGCTTCCCATTGTCTTACTCCCACCACAAAGTATTTGTTTATAAGCCCTCCCCACCAACCTCTCACTCCTATGTAACCTATCTTCCTATTCATTCCCCCACCTCTCTCTCTTTCTCTCTCTTTCTCCTTCCTTTTATCTCTCTTTCACTTCCTATTCTCTTCTCCTTCCTCTAAATTTCCATTTGACTCCTAAAATATAGCTTTCTAACAGAGATCCAGGAAGCAGGGTGGAATCATTATTATTAATTAAACCATCTTGTGTACTTGATTGGCATATATTTTATCGATCGACTGTAGGAATATGAAAGGCGGGGCCTCTCCCGGTGGGATCTGAACTTAAATCATAAAACACAATCACCTTTAAAGTGCAACATATATTGTCATTCCTCACAACTGTTTCTAATCTCCATTTCTCTATTAAGACACACTTAAACTTATATATAGATAAATAAGTAAATAAATATATATATATATGTGTGTGTGTGTGTGTGTGTGTGTGTGTGTGTGTGTGTGTGTGTGTGTGTGTGTGTGT
>NC_069001.1:34709145-34714605 GCF_001194135.2 Octopus bimaculoides
TTACAGACCAGACACTCTTGGGTAAATGATGATTATGATGATGATGATGATAATAATAATAATAATAATAATAATAATAATAATAATAATAATAATAATAATAACACTGATGATGATAATGATTTCATTTATTTGCCACAAGGGTGAAGGATGAGGTGGGGACAATACAGAGACAGACATAAAATGGTGGGGGAGGGTTACATATAATAATGAAATGATAAGAAGGAAAAGTTTTGGAGGATGATAGAGACGTGGCCCTCCTGATATGGGAAGGCCTCTAGGGATAATCGAGAAACCCCACTGTCCAAGATTCCCCTGAAACCCCAGGAGCAAGTGCCCTCGACAATTCCTTCTCTCTGACTCATAGGTCCACACATAGAGAGGTACCATCTACTCTTGCCATTTTCACAACTTCCCTTTCTATAATAGGCACAAGACCTGAAGTTTTAGGGGAAGGGCCCAAGTGGTGGGGTGAGGAGGGTCGATATGACCAAAGAAGTTAACCTATTTACTAATCCACTGATCCCAGTACTTGACTGGCATTTTATTTTATCACTCCCTCAGGGACGAACAGCTAAGTCAACCTTGGCAGGATTTGAAGTTAGAACATAGAAAGCCAAGCGTCATTATTATTAATTGTCATCAGCACCCGGCACCTATCACCTTTCCTCATTTATTTTCAGGTGCCTTCAGTAACCGTCTGTCATTTATCGTCTGTCATCTATCATCATCTGTCATCATCACTCAACAGGCATTTGTCTTTGTCATTGTTTATCGTTGATGATCAGTCCTTTTACTTCCTTGAGCATAACAACCATCATCATCGTCATCATCATCATCATCATCATCATCATCATCATCATGATCGTCATCATTGTGATTGTTATGATTACTATTGGCATCACCACCCAACGCCCCCACCACCCTCATCATCATCATCATCACTGTCACCATCACCCCCCCACAATAACCACCACCGCCATCATCATTCTCATCATCTCCAACACTGTTATCCTTTGTTCCACCACCACCACCACCACCACCACTGTCATGATCATCCTCCTCCTCCTCCTCTTTCTCATCATCCTCATCTTCACCACTACCATCATCATTATCATCATCATCTACCGCCTCCTCATCATCATCATCATCATCATTATGACCACCATCACTACCATTGTCATCATCATTTTAATCATCATCATCATCATTTTTATTGTCATCATCATCGTTATATTCATCATCCCAATTTTCCTCCTCTTCATCACCATCATCATCATCATCATCACTATCTTAAACACCACATTTTAATTAAAGTGGATGAAATGCTGATAAAGCAAAATAACCCAAAAGCTAAAGGCTTGTCCCTTCCTTGTGAGTTTAAAAAAACAAAAACAAAAAAAAGTCTCTTGTATATAACTTCAAATACTCACAAATTACTAACAGCAGCAGCAACAGCAAATGCAGCAGCGGCAGCAGCAGCAGCGGGGGGCGGCAGCAGCGATGTTGAAATTTTGCTTTGTAGCAATTGAAATTAAGAAAACATTGTGCAACCTCTGCCACAATGCACTTTTAACAGCAGTGCACTGCATATGCATATTTGGTGCACAATAAATATTAATAGACATTCAAGCGTTGTTATCTGCACAATCAGCATTTCCATCTTTACACTAATTAGCTGCATCGTTACCAACAGAGTAATTAACAAGCAATATTAAACTCTATCCACCACCACCACCACCAACAACAACAACAACACCGCCACCAACGTCATAACGACATTGTTAATTTGATGAGGAAGCCTCTATGTGGTTGTGTGAATTGCTGAAATAACAGTTGCATCTGCCTAAAAAAATCACACCCTAATGTTGTGAGAAGAATGACAGGAAACTTTAGATAATTTCATCTGGTGGTGAGGCGAGAGAGAGGTATGTATGTATATTCATATGTGTATACATATATATATATATATATATGTATATATATATATATATATAGGATTGATGCAAGATGAGTTGAAACGATCAGTTGTGAGCAATAAAGTTTCTTGTATATTTCATATTCCGTCTCTATCATTTATTGCACACACACACACACACACACACACACACACACGCATGCACATGCATGCACACACATACATAAGGAAAGAAGGAGACAGACGGAGGAAAAAATATGCGCACATTTCAAAACAAAAGAAGAAAATATAATAATTTAATTCTGAAGCTTTTGGGGTTTTTTTGGGGGGGTTTTTTCCTTTTACCTTGTTTTCGTTTTCCATTTGGTTTGTTCCTTGCTGAGATGGTGTAAAGAGAATTTCTAATCAGCATCAAGCTAACACCAATATGCAAATTAACTTACCTGTTTGTAATAATCTAAACGGTCTTGTTTAAACTAAGCTTGAAGCCACAACATTTCAACAAGTTTGGTAGAATTGGTGCTGCTAGACAACAGTCATCAAACCAGAAACTGTGATTATTCTGATAACTTCTTATTCCTTCACTGAAAATTAGGGATACGTTCCCCAAGATTAATTCCCCTGAAAGACTATGTTTTAAAGCAATAGACATACTTTGGTGTACAGAATTGTTTACAGATTTAACCCTTGTATTACCATATTGTTATAGAAATGTGTGGCCTTTGTATCAATTAATTTACAAAATAACGAAGAATTTGGTAAAATAATTCTGTCATTATTAAATCTGGTCTTTAGAGCATAACACCAAATTTGATCAAAGGTTTTCATTCTTCAGTACTTAGACTAGCAAATTCACCTAAACAGTTTGACAAAAGGCGGTGCTCCAGCTTGACCATAGCCAAATGACTTCAACAAACGAATAAAAAAAATTAAACAATATATATAAATATAACTCCAGTCACCTGTTCTGTCTCATATTCATGTTGTACTGAACTTCACCTCTCTCTCTCTCTCCAAACCATGTATTCCCCTCTTCAGCAAGACATTTGCTCCTTGTCCCCCATCATAGCTTCTTCTTATTCCTCCTGTCTACGACCCATTCAGTTGTGAGGCCTCATTGTGGAAGTTCCTGGTGGCCTCACCAGTGCTGGTGTCACATGAAAAGCACCCAGTTACACACTCTGCAAAGTGGTTGGCATTGGTTCTTCTGTTCTTGTCAAACAGTCCAACCCATACAAGCATGGAAACAAAGTATGTTAAATTATGATGGCTGTGTGGTAAGAAACTTGCTTCTCAACCACATGCTTCCAGGTTCAGTTCCACTACATGGTACCTTGGGCAAGTGTCTTCTACTATAGCTTCAGAAAGACCAAAGCCTTGTCAGTGGATTTGGTAGACAAAAACTGAAGGAAGTCCAACATGTCTATGCATATGTGTGTGTGTGTGTGTGTTTTTGTCTGTGTCTGTTCCTCATTCACTGCTTGCCAGCCAATGTTGGTGTGTTTTCATTTCCATAACTTAGCGGTTCAACAAATAAGACTGATAGAACAAGTACTATTATTTTTAAAAAATTACCCCCGGGGTTGATTTGTTCAATTAAAACCCTTCAAGGTGGTGCTCCAGCGTGGCCACAGTCAAATGACTGAAACAAATAAAAGAATATATACATAATTATATATATATATATATATATATATATATATATATATATACATATGTATACACACATATGTACATATGCATATATATTTATATACATATATATATATTTGCATGTGTATGTGTGTCTGTACATGTGCAAGTATATATGTGTGTGGGGTGGGGGTGTACAGGCAGGTGGTGTTGTATTGAATGATAAATTCTGTTTCATCATTAATGAAATGAAGTTTGTCATTTAGTTGGAAAAAGAAAAGAAAATCTTTCATGACAATTGTTAGTGACTCTCAGAAATAAAAATGAGATAATTTCAATTGATTTTCTTTGTATTTGTTGTTGTTGTTGTTGTTGTTGATTGTGGTGGGGGTGGTGACAGTGAGTCCTCTTATTAATTTGTTATTTGGATATGTCTGTTAATGTTGACCGGAAAAAAAAAAAAACTACATAAGGAAATAAAGAATCTTAATGAGATGGACAGACAAATCTAAACCACAAATTAAAAATACACATCTCCTCATCAACAAACACAACAATAAAAAAACATCAGCCCACAAAAAATTTTTTTAAATAATTAATCATAAGATAGAAAAATAACAACCAACCAGTGACTGGCAAAACAGAAACTAATGAACAAACACAAACATGTGACCACAGTAACATCAACGAATATAAATATAAATAAAGCTCAAAACCAAGTTGTAACAGTTCTCACTTGAAGATTGCCTGTTGCATGAAACTTGAATTGTGAGTCAAACATTCAAAATAATGGAGATAAAGTGGGCTGCAGGTGTGGTGTCTCCTCTCCCTGCCCTTTTATCTATAGTTCCCTCCATAATGACCTCTGCTTCTGTGAGATGGTTGGGTTCATACCACCTCCACTAAGGCCTTCTTGACCCATTCATCTCCCTCTTTTCCCATTAACCTTGTGGTGTTCAACCTGCCAAGACCCACACAAACTTCTGTATCTGGTCCTTCCTGTGTTAGATATTGGCGTGTGGAATCTCTCTCCCAACTCATGGCTTTCTTTGCAGGCGTTGACTAACAAAGGTTCAAGAGGATCATTGAGGGCATTCGGCTGACCACTCTCAGAAAGACTACAAAAAAAAAAAAAAACCATGGGCAGTGTCCCTTCTTTCTCAGACCCAGCAGCTTAAATAAAAGAAGGGTCCTCTGAGCCAACGAGAACGAAGGGCGAAAATTATAGTCAGGTCATGAACCAAGCCTTGAATACTATTAACAGAGAGATAAGTACTAAAGTCACTCAGGGATGAGGTGGCAGTGGCAGTAGTTGTGGTGATGGTGGGGGTGATGGTGATTGTGGTGGTGGTGGTGGTGGTGGTGGTATGAAGCTGAGTGAGTGATCAAGTCTTCTTTCTCTCACTATCAATCTATTTCACAGCTTTAGTTTTCATTTAACACCAACAACTTCCTTTCTTTTATTATTCTCTCCTCTTTCAAACACACTCACATGCACTTACACGGAAACACTAACACACACACACACACACACACACACACATTTTCTCTCATTATATATATAGATAGATAGATGCATGCATACATACACACGCACACACATTAATCTCACTATTTGTTAATCTAATTCTCTCTCTCCTCTTTCTCTCTCTCTCTCTCTCCCTTTACTGTTTTCCACCTCTGTCCCTCTTTCTCCTTTCTCTCTCCCCCTCTCTCCTCTTCTCTCCTCCTCTTCTCTCCTCCTCTTCTCTCCTCCTCTTCTTTCCTCCTCTTCTCTCCTCCTCTCCTCCTCTTCTCTCCTCCTCTCCTCCTCTTCTATCCTCCTCTTCTCTCTCCTCTTCTCCTCTCTCCTCTCCTCCTCTTCTCTCCTCCTCTCCTCCTCTTCTATCCTCCTCTTCTCTCTCCTCTTC
>NC_069001.1:34714901-34717243 GCF_001194135.2 Octopus bimaculoides
CACCACCACTAACACATCAACAACAATAACAGCAACAATTACTACTACCACCCCCCCAAGTGCCACCTTTTATGTTTTACTGGTTTGTTCATGCAGAGTGTGGCAAGAAGACAGAAAATAGACAATGCATGCACACATACATACATACAAACACACACACACACACACACACACACACACACACACACACATATATATACATACATACGTACACACAGACATACATACATACACCTACATATACATATATACATACACCTACACATATATATGCATATGTGTATGTATACACACACAGGCACACACACATATATACATACACCTACACATACATACATATGCATACATGTGTGCGTATATAAACACACACACACACATAAACACATAAACACATAGATACACACACCCATGGCAGACTGACATGTCAATATGTACATTTGTAATTCTGAGCTTCACCTGTTTTCCCCATAAATCATTGGTAACCCTATCTGAAAAACTTTCTATAATGGATGGACACTGGTTCTTCAATGGTATTTTAATTTATCTATTAGTAGTCAGGACCATCCGTTGAGGCTTGTGAAAATACATTACTTCCATGTCACAGTAGTCATTATTGGCTAACAACCTATAAAATAGTTACATCAACTGTGAGCTTCTCCAGACAAGGAGCAAACGCTCAAAGAAATATGGATTATAAAGAAGTTTGTAGATGTAGTATTGGTTTCAATAATGTGTAGTTTAATTGTTTGGTCAATGGAGCTATCTGGGTAGGGGGTCGGTGTTTAAGGGGCCAAGCAGTCCATTAGGAATTGTATGTTGTTTCTTCTCCCTGTCTCACTCTTGGACATACTCTGTTTGTGAGTGAGGTAGAGAGCTCCATCTAGCATTCTAGTCTGTTGTTCTCTTCTTCTTGTCTCACTCACAGACATTCTCTGTGAGTGAGGGAGAGAGTTTCACCTTTACACACTCTGGTTTGTCGTTCTCATCTTCCTGTCTCACTCAAAGACATTCTCTGTGTGTGAGGTAGACAGCTCCACATTCTGGTACTGTTATATTGTTCTCTTCTCCTTGTCTCACATACAAACATTCTCTGTTTGGGAGTGAGGTAAGGAGCTCTGCTTTCTCACACTCTGACGTGTTGTTCTCTTGTCGGTGCCTTATTCACAGACATGCTTCAGTATCTGGTCCACTTAGCATACTTCTTAAAGTAGAACTTACAATCCTTGTCCGGCATGAATAGTTAAACAATTTTCTACTTGAGGATTAGCTTAAAGAATTTGTTTTGGCTTGCTTGCTGTGTCTGTAGAAAGAGGCAGTGCCTATGGCCTTCTAGACCATTTCTCTTGAAACTTTGTAAGTCAAAACTTGCAAGGAAAGATAGGAGCAGGGAGTGAAAACCAGCAGGATAATATTCTAGGTAACAAGTGGGCAGAACACGGGGCAGTGGCCCATTGGTGTGCTGGCTTCTCTCTCTGCATCACTCACCAACACCCTCTATCTATGAGTGAAGCAAAGCACCGGTCAGCTTTGGTTCACTTTGGTCAGCCTGAGGCATTAGTATATATATATATATATATATATATATATATATATATATATATCAAGAGCTGATGAGGATGATGGCGAAGATGATGACATTGATGTTGATGATGACAATGGGAATGATAAGGGCAATGAGAAAGATGATGATGATGATGATGATGGCGATGACGACGACGGTGATGATGATGATGATAATGATGGTTCTAGTGCTGCAGACGCTTGCTGATATCTATTCTGCTGCTACTGCTCCTCCTGCTGCTACTATTTTCATGTTGTCATTGACGATGATAATAATGCCTCATTTGTTCTCAGAGACAACCTCACAAACTCACATGGTAGCCATCACCTTCAACACCAACACCCTCCTCTCCCATCCCCAACACCACCGCTACCAACCAACCAACCATTGTCGCCCTCACCGCTGTCACCACCACCACCACCACTACCACCACCTCACTAACACCTACACCATCATCACCAACCCCACCATGCCCACCATTCCTTTTACCATCAACACCCCCACCATACCAATGCCCCTCCCCCACATAGCCATCACCATCATTGCCATCATGAGTTCAGCTGCTACTGTTGCTGCTGCTGCTATTTATCATACCATCTGCATCTATCTCTCTCTCTTTCTCTCTCTCTTTCTCTCTCTCTCTCTCTCTCTCTCTCTCTCTCTCTCCACATAGTGATGACAGTAAGTGATGCTCTGGGTGAAGTCGGGACCATAACAAGGAATTATCTCCTCCAGCACCAGCAGCAGCACCACCACCACCACCACCACCACCACCACCACC
>NC_069001.1:34717954-34720203 GCF_001194135.2 Octopus bimaculoides
TATATCATTACACACACACATATACAGATGCATGCTTATGTATTTATCAATAAACATCTCCAGCTCTGTTTTAATTTCACCCCATCTTTTTTTCCATCATTCGTTTTTATTCTTTAATCTAAATAGACTTTAAAATCCCTTTAAATAAACTGCCTCACTTTTCTTAGCTTACCCTCTCTCACTCTCTCTCTCTCTTTCTCCCTCCCTGTCTCCTGCTCTCTCTCCTCTATGCCAAAGCCCTTTTTCTCTGTCCCTCTCTTTGTGTGTGTCTTTCTCTCTCTATCTAGCTGTCTGCCTGTCTATCTACTTATCTGTCTGCCTGTCTATCTACTGTCTCACTTTCTCTCTCTCTCTCTCTCTTCCTTTATCTCTCTCTCTTTCTTTATCTCTCTCTCTCTCTCTATCTATCTGTCTATATATATATTATTACAATTCTGAACTTCAGTATGTGGTGAAGCAACCTGTTGCTGATCCCTTAATTTTGTTTATAAATGTCTCTCTCTATATATATATATATATATATCTCTTTCTCTCACTCTCTCTCTCTCCCTGTCTATCTATCTATCTTGCTCTCTCTCTATCTGTGTATTTATCTGTTTCGCCTCTCTCTCTCTAGCTATCTGTCTTTCTCCCTCTCTCTATCTATTTAGCTATCTATCTTTCTCCTTCCCTCCCTCTCCCTCACCCACTCTATCTATCTAGCCATCTTTCTCTCTCTCTCTCTCTCTCTCACTCACTCTATCTATCTATCTATCTATCTGTCTTTTCTCACTCTCTCTCTCACTCACTCTCTCTCCCACTTACTCACTCTCACTCTCTCTCTCTCTATCTACCTATCTCTCTATCTGTCTGTCTCTTCCAGATTCTTTACTCTTCCCCCACCCTCTCCCACTTTCTCTTCCCTCTCATTCCTCATATCTCTCTCTAAATCTTTCTTTTCTCCCTCTCCACTTCACTCCCACCACCACCACTCTATCCCTCCCCCCCTCTCTATATACATCTTCCCCTGTTATTTCTTATAAACCTTATCGTTTTCCTTCTCACTTCCCTCATTATTTCATTTCTCTTTCATTACACTCCCCCTGATCCCCCCACCTCTACACCCTACTGCCAACCTGACATTTCCTCTTCACACCACTACTCCTGTCATCATCATCATCATTATTATTATTATTATTATTATCACTTTTATTTCCCCTCATCTCCCTTTTTTTCCTCCTCATCTTTGATCTAAATCCGCCTCCCCCACCCCTACACACACACACCTACACACAAATTGTATTCTGTCCTTCTAATGTCCCCCAAATTTAATGCCCCTGTGGCAAATAAAAGAAACCATCACCATTACCATCATCATCACCATCATCATCATCTTCATCATCACCATCTTCATCATCATCATCATGTTCATCATGTTCATCATCATCATCATCATCATCTTCATCACCATCATCATCATCTTCATCATGTTCATCATCATCACCATCATCATCATCATCACCATCCTCATCATCATCATCCTCATCATCTTCACCATCATCATCTTCATCACCATCCTCATCATCATCATCATCATCATCATCATCATCATCTTCATCATCTTCATCACCATCCTCATCATCATCATCCTCATCATCATCATCTTCATCATCTTCATCACCATCATCCTCATCAACGATTTCTTTTCTTCTTGAGGTTCTTTTTCTTTTCCTCAAGACAAAATTTCCTGCTATCTTTCCTTCTTCTACATTTTCTTTCTTTCTTTCTTTTCTTTCTCTCATTCTTTCTGCTTTCTTCTTCTTCTTCTCCCCCCCTCCCCCCACACCGTTTTCTCGCTATCTTTCTCTCTGACCCTTTTAAACCTTAAACTCACCCTTAAAACGCTTACCTATCCTCATTTCCATATTTCACTCTCTCATTGCAAGTCCTCAATTATATTCTGTCTGTCTGTCCGTCTTGCCACCTCTCCCCTCTCTCCCCCTCTCTCCTCGTCTTTCCCTCTCCCCCTCTCTCTCTCTTTTTATAGCATATAGACAGGCAGACAGATAGATAGGTTGGTAGGTAGGTAAATGGATAGAAAAATAGATAGACAGACAGATGGACCGGTAGATAGATAGGTAGATAGATAGAAAGATTGAAAGGTTGACAGATAGATAGTTAGACATACATATATACACATAAATATAAATGTGTGTGTGTGTATATATTTATATACATACATACATACAATACATACATACACACATACA
>NC_069001.1:34720523-34721643 GCF_001194135.2 Octopus bimaculoides
CTAGACCCACCAAGTCACACAAACCACACTAGCCACAACTCACTCCACCTGGTTCGACTGTTTCTTTCATTAAAACTACGCAGTCAGCTTGACCACAGTTTCGTCAGCTTATCACACGCACACACACACACACACACACACACACACACACACATACACACACACACATATACACACACGTGTACTAAATCAATCACATAGTCTGACTTACATGCAAACACACATATGAAAGTACACACACTCTCATACACACACACACACACATATATATATAAGTGCTCACACACACACATATATAAGTGCTCACACACACACATATATAAGTTCTCACACACACACATGCAAGTGTACAAATACACGTATACACACACATGCGTTTAATCACACACACAGGCATATATTTATTTATGAATATACATATGCGCATACGCACACATATTTATCTATAAATATATACATGTACACATACACATATATTTATGTATGAATATACATACATATACACACACGTATATTTATGCATATATATGCACACATACACATTTACGCATGAATACACACATACACACACACACACACACACATATATTTATGTATGAATATGCATATGCATGCATACACACATATATTTATGTATGAATATACATACACAGATATTTATGTATAAAGATACATACGCATGCACACACATGGATTTATGTATGAATATGCATATACACACACACACACATATATTTATGTATACATATACATATGCATGCACACACATATATATTTATGTGTGAATATACAAACACACAAATACATCCATATCTATGTATGAATCTACACGCACAAAGTTACATATTCATGCAGTTACATATACACACAATAAAATGTACACGCATTGACACAGATACACATACGCATACATACTCTTATTGGTATTCATAACAACAGAAAGTTAAACACACACACACACACACACACACACACACATACACATAAGCGTATATATATATGTATGTACAAACACATTCACTTTATAAGTATGGACACACACATACATATGCACTCACTTTATATATGCACACATACTACAAACACACACACACACACATACTCACACACACATGCACAT
>NC_069001.1:34722027-34725223 GCF_001194135.2 Octopus bimaculoides
GCACACATACTACAAACACACACACACACACATACTCACACACACATGCACATGCAAAGACTCATTCAGACATTATTCAACTATATAGATATAGATGCATTTCTCACATACACACATACGTGTACATGCATACACACCCACAGACAAAACGTGTAGACATACAAACTCACAGACTTTCACACGCATACATAAATATATATGCATAGCATATATACACTCACTCACATAGATGCTTGGTACATACACACATACACACAGCTGCATAATGTACACATACAAACACACATACACACATACACACAGCTGCATAATGTACACATGCGCACACACACACATAGGGCATAGTAAACACAAACACACACACACAGTCACATTCACATATACATAGATGCATAGGACACTCATATACGTACAGAACACATACAGGAACACATGCACACACACACACACTTGCACAGATAAACATATATATTGATGCATTGCACATGCACACATGCACACACACACTTGCACAGACATACATATATAGGTGCATTGCACATACATACATGTGCGCACACACTTGCACAGACACGCATATATAGATGCATATATACAGCACATACACACACACACAAACAAACACATACACACACATACATCCACTCACACACAAACACACGTACACTTACAGACATGTTCACACATACATAGAGGCATAGGACACTCACACACATACAGACACACACACACGCACACATGCATGCAGACAGCATCACATTGCTGTGCATCTGTTGGCAGCGGTGCTGTCTCTCTCTCTCTCTCTGTCAGCAGCATCAGTGAAAATAGCAGCGGCGGCAGCAGCAGTGATCGCAGTAGTAGTAGTAGTAGTCATAGTAGTAGCAGCAGTTGCTGAAGAAGGTAGGTTGGTGTGGCAGAGGCGTAAAAGACTGCAAAGACGGCAAGGCGACAAGGGAGGGGGGAAGTCGGCAAGGGGAAGGCGGCGGGTAAAAAGGTAAACCAAGCGCACACTGATGATTCTGTCGTGGTTTTACAGCCGGCAACAGGCAGTTTATTTTGCGCGTCGCACGCCTGTTGAATGAACATGTGTTCATGTTTTATTCCGTCGGTGCGTGGCTGCACCGAGTTATTTTCCCGGGTACACTCTATGCAGTGAGTTCAACGTGATAAACCAATGACACCCGGTGCATTGCAGCTGACGGTGCCTTCTGTCGCGCGGCGCACCTCTGGGACTGTGACCGACACCAGCATCGGTCACACATCGGACCTCCACGTACATGTTATTCTGACCGTTCTACCATATTACCTGTTAATCTTCCTCGCGCTCACCTTCCAATTTGTTTCCTTACTCTGGCTCCGTCTTCATCAACTTCAAAGTCTCTCTCACCTCATCTTCCCAAGATATTTTCCTTCTCTCTTCTTCCTCAGACCATTCACCATTCCAAAGTCTCCTCTCTTTCTCCTCTTATTTTTATCTATTTCATCCGATAACTTCTATTCTTGACATTCACTTCGAAATAGAAAATTAACCATTTTTTCCATTTTTTTCCTTCTTTCCTCTTTGTTTAATTTCATTCCATCTTTCCTCTTTCTAAATAGTCCTTTCTTCACACTTCTACGTCTCATATAAACTAAACACCTCCCCCCACTCTCTCTCTCTCTCTCTCTCTCTCTCATTCATAATATCTTTCTCCACCCCTCTCTCAGTCTGATTATCTCACTACTGTCTCTTTACCTCTTTCTCTCTTTCTATCCCTCTGTTCGTCTCTTTCTCACTCACACAGACTCTCTCTCCTTCTTTCTCTCTCTGTTCTGTCTCTAGCTATCTCGCTGTCTCTGTCTGTTTTCCTCTCACCTACACTCACATTCTCTTTCTCTCTCTCTCTATCAAATTCTACTCCTCCTTTCACTCATATCTCCCTTTCATGCACACACAAGTTTCTCTACTTTCACTATCTCTCTTTCTCTCACACGCTCTGTCTTCCTTTCTCTCTTTCACTAAAGTTCCACTTCTTCCTCTACTCACCTCTCTATCTTTCACTAACTCATCTACTTTCACTTTCTTTTTTACACTTCCTCTTTCCCCTTGCTCTAAACTCTTATTTTTTCTACTCATCTCTCCATTTCTCACAAGTTCATTCACCTTCACCCACTCATTCTCTCTTCTTTCTCTCTCTCAGACTTTATAATTCTATCTTTCATTCTCTCCAAACTCTTTCTCCTTTTATTCATATCTTCATTTCACCCTTAAAAAACCTTTTCTTTTACTCATCTCTACTTCTCTTCTTCTGTGCACCCTTTTCTCTCTTTCTCTCTCTCTCTCTCTCTCTCTGTCACACACACATATATCCCTATTTTAATTCTTTAAAACTCATCAATCTACTCCACTCCATCCACAGACCATACATCTGTAACTCCCTCTTTTATCTGTATATCTATCCATCCATCCATCCATCCATCCATCCATCCATCTATCTATCTATCTATCTATCTATCTATCTATCTATCTATCTATCTATCTATCTATCTATCTATCTATCTCTGTGTGTGTTTCTGCTTGTGTATACATACATATATATATATAAATACATGCATATAGAAAGACAGTCAGATAATAGATGGGTGGATAGAAAGACAGATAGATAGCTTTTAAACTAATTTCTCAGTAAATTCTCCACCCGATCTCTTTAAGTCTTCCGTCTACCTGTTGTCACTAAATTCCCATTCTTTTCCTTCATCAAACAATCACTTTCTCTCTTTATTCATCTATCTATCTATCTCTACATTTCTTCTCTCTCTCTCTCTATCAATCAATCTATCTATCTATCACTCTGTCTACCTACCTAACAACATAACCTCTGTACAAGATTTATCACACCAACCACCTATACCTACATACTAACCTATCTATCTGTCTATCTGTCTATTTGTCTATCCCATACCTAAACGAACTAGATAGTTGGCTAGCCATCTATCCATCAACTGACTATTCATTCAGCATCTTCTTTTTTTTATTTATCTGTTCGTCTTTTTTTTAATCTTTCTCTCCCTAACTTTCTCCCCCATTCTGTCTGTCTCTAAGTTTACCTATCTCCACATACAAGTACACACACACACATATACATACATACATATATGTGCATGCATGTGTGTATGTGTGCGTGTGTGTGTAAATATGTATGTATATATATGCCTA
>NC_069001.1:34725352-34725670 GCF_001194135.2 Octopus bimaculoides
ATATATATTTATATATACTCCCACACATACCCCCCCACACACACACGTACCTATCTGTCCATGTAATCCTTCTCCTCAACCTCCTCTCCCCCCGATTCTCTTTTCTTCCTGTCCCCTTACTTACACACTCGCTCCCTCTCTTCTCTGATCCATTCACTCATCTCTCCGTCTCCCCCGTTCATCCATTCATCCTTCCCTTGCTCTCCCTTCTCGCACTCTGCTTCCGATTATCCATTCAGACTCTCTATCAGCTTCTGCTTGCTCCTTTATTCTTCCTCTCCTCTTTCTTCTTCCTCGTCACCACCACCACCACCACCA
>NC_069001.1:34726032-34728532 GCF_001194135.2 Octopus bimaculoides
ACACACACAAAAACATACATAAACATACACACACAAGCACATGAACACATATGTAATAAATGCATACACATACACACGGAAACCTGGATTTTACCTTTTTTCCCATCCGAAAGTTTTTCGTCGTCTTCAAACAAAAACCGCAACAGTAACAACAACAACAACAACAACACCAGCAACACAAGCAACAACAACAACAACAATTATAATAATAATAATAATAATAATAATAATAATAATAATAATACTGGCTGCCGTTTCGGTGTTGATGGCAGTGTTTACGGAATACAACAACGGTGGAACCGTCTTCTGTACTTGTGGCATTCATAGGAGTTACATTGACTGCTGCTCGCGGACGAAGTGACGCTTGGTGTTCACGACCCGGCCAAGATGACCACAAGTGTCCAACAACAACAGCAGCAGCAGCAACAGCAGCAACAACAACAACAACAACAATCGCAAAAGGAGGGCAAACAGGTGTCCAGTCGGATACCCGTGGCACGAGTAAACAGCAGCGGCAGCTGGGACGCTATACTACCTGAGGACCTCGACGACGCTTTACACCCGCCCCTCGCTGACGACTCTGGGGCCACCACGGATAGAGCTCAGGTAAGAACTGAAGAACTTGAACCTGCAACCTCTACACCCCCCTCCTACAACACTCCCCTCTGACCTCTTAATTCACCCATCCACCCATGCATCTTTTCTCCGATTTTCAGAGTTCCCCCAGCTCCACGCCCTCAACACGGAACTTACTGTCCCATTTTACTTTCCAGATTCGAAGTTTATATATGTTTTGACGCGATATAAATCCAGTTTCATTTGGTTTGTTTGTGTGTATATCTGTGTGCATATGTGTGTGTACATGTGCATATATATGTGTGGGTGGTGGTGGAAGGAAAAGGAGTGGGAGGGGAAAAGTGCAAGGGGAAGGGAGGAAGGGAGAGGTCAAAGGTCTACACTCTAGTAATAAATGTTTGATTCTGCTGTGGCAGAGAGGTAATATAGATCTGTACGCTTCTGGCTGATGTATTCCGACTCACTTATCCCATAACTCTTTACTGCTGCTGGACAGAAACTTTTCTTTACACACACAGACACAAACACACACACACATACACACATACACATACACACGCGTGCATGTGTATGCGTGTAGCTGTATGTGGAAATGTGTTTATATCTCTATGTTTGTATGCATATCTTACATCATGTGCTCTCAATATGTAACTTTAATGTCATTTAAAAGTTAACATATAATATTTTTATATTTTCATCCTGTATATTATACTTGATATACCAGATATATATTATATATAATATACATTGCCAAATTAGATTGGAGCCTGGTGTTGCCATCCGGTTTCACCAGTCCTCAGTCAAATCGTCCAACCCATGCTAGCATGGAAAGCAGACGTTAAACGATGATGATGATGATGATGATATATATATATATATATATATATATATATATTATGTATGTATATTATGTATATTATATATAATATATATATACTAAACATACATTTAATAGTTTTGTTTATATACTATATATCTATAATATGTATGTATAATATACACACACACACATATACACATGCATACATACATATATATACGTATATATATATATATATATATATATATATATATATATATGTACATACATGCAATCCTACATACACAGATTAATATATACACACATACAAGCACATGTATAATTCTATTGTTATTATATTTTATTGCTATGCACTTATACACCATTTCAATACTATATATATATATATACATTTACGAAATACCTATTATTATTAACGTAATTTTTGTTTTCCGTCTTTGTAATATTGCAAGTGGATTTGAATGTTTTCTGTATGTGCTGCCCTCATCTTACGTAGATATTATTACTCAATAATAATGATAATAATAATAATAACAATATAATAATGATAATAATAATGCTAATGGCAATAATAATAATGGTTTCACATTTTTATACAGCAAGGCCAGAAATTTTAAGGGAACATCAACCCCAGTGTATAACTGGTGGGTATTTCATGAACCCTGGAGCCACAAAAGCAACAATAATAATAATCTTTTCTATTAAAGGCACAAAGCCTGATTGTAATAATAATAATAATAATAATAATAATAATGATGATGATGATGATGGTTTCAAATTTTGGTACAAGGCCCACAATTTCACGGGGTAAGGGAAAGCTGATTTCATCTACCCCAGGGCTCAACTGGTATTTATTTTCATTGACCCCTGAAAGGGTGAAGGAGAAAGTAAACCTTGGTGGGATTTGAACTCAGTGTGTGAAGGTGGGCTAAATGGCGCTAAGCATTTTATCGAGCATGCTAACAGTTCTGGCAGCTAACCTGCTACAATAACAATAATGATAACAATGATGATGATGATAATGATGATGGTTTCAAATTTTGCCAGAAGGGCAGCCAGTTTAGGGGAGGGGGACTAGTCCATTATATCGACCCTCCCTAGTAT
>NC_069001.1:34731178-34743678 GCF_001194135.2 Octopus bimaculoides
ATATATATATATATATATGTATGTATGTATGTATGTGCACGCAGTCATACATGCTTGTATGTGTGTATATGTAATATTATACATGCACACACACACACACACACACACACACACACACACACACACACACACACACACACACACACATATATATGTATATATAAGCACAAACACATAGATGTGCGTGTAGGTATTTCTGATTGCATAAACGCACTCTCTTTCAACGCAGAATACAATGCTAGCACGCGTGCAACAGATGCTAAAATTAAGCTCACATGTGTACTACCTGTTGCACCGAGTAAATTTCTTCTCTGCGCAGCCACATGCAAGTATGTTTGCCCAGACCCACAGATGCACACACACACACACACACAAACACTCATACATATGCATACACACATACACGCACACACACGCACACACACGTGTCTGCTGTGTATTTCTATGAACCTGCGTTTACGAACATTAACAGCCAACCTGCCTGCTTATCACTTCAGCGTCTCGCAATCTCTAACTCCATCCTGCATCCGCTTGTTTCTGTCTCCCTCGCCTCACTTCTCTCTCCTTTTTTTTTTGTCTCTCTCTCTCTCTCTCCCTCTTCTTCGATCTAGCAGGATGTGCCAAGACTTCTATAGACACGTGGTTAACAGAGACACTTTTACACTTCTTGCTTTTTTTTGCGCTTCGTGTTATTGTTATTTTATGAAAAATAAATAAAATAGCAGTTCATTCTTTTAAAAATTTGTCTTGCCTGTGTTGTTAGACCCCGATTTTCTGCTTGTGAAAGAAGGGGTTGATGCGGGAGTATTAATAGGATGTATTGCTAGGATGAATATGACAATTCAAAGGACCAGTTTTCAGCAGCATGGCCTTGTTAATATCAATAATACAACAGTAGAATATAATCATAATAAAAACGATGATTTCAAATGATGATAATTTCGGAGCTGCTGCTGTTGATGATGATGATGGTTTCAAATTTTGCCACAAGGGTAGCAATTTTGGGGGAGGAGATTTGGCAATTACATCGACCCCAGTATTCAACTGGTACTTATTTTATCGACCCTCCCAAAAAAAGAATGAAAAGCAAAGTTGGCATCAGTGGAATTTGAACTCAGAATGCAAAGACAGGCAAAATGCTGCTGAGCATTTTGTCCAGCACACTAACAGTACGGCCAGAAAGAATAATAATAATAATAATAATATTAATAATAATAATAATAATAATAGTAATAATAATAATAATGATGATAATAATAATAGTAATAATAATAATAATGGTTTCTAATTTAGGCTGAAGGCCAGCAGTTTTGAGGGGATGGGGTTAGTTGAAACTATTAACCTCAGTATTTGATTAGTATATTATTTTAATAACTCCCGCAAATAGAAAACCAAGCATGGCCTTGGTGGAATTTGAACTCAAAACACAAAGAACCATGTTAATAATAATAATAATAATAATGATAATGATAAGATCGGAACCTGGTGCAGCCCCTTGGCTTACCAGTTTTCCAGTCAAACCATCCAACCCATGCCAGCATGGAAAGCGGATGTTAAATGAACAATAATAGTAATGATGATAACAAGAGCTCAAACCTTCACCAAGGCAACACCAACATCCTCTCAATGATTAGACAGACATGTTTTTTAAATTGTGAATATCTGAAATAAACTCGACTGTTCTCACAAACGAGAATACTAAAGATGAACCCAACCACTCTCAAAAATTAAGTAAAAAAACATCAGAAAAATGATCTAGAACCCTTGTCTGGTACTGGATCGATCCCAAAATCTATTAAGTCTATGCCAGTCATGAAGCCAAACATCCCTGAAAGTTTCATTCAAATCCATCCAGCGGTTCTTGAGATATTTTGTCCATAGACAAACAAACAAATATGACTGAAAACAATACCTCTGCCTTCGCTAAGGTGGTGGTGGTAATAATAATAATAATAATAATAATAATAATAATAATAATCCTTTCTACTGGAAGCACAAGGCCTCAAATTTGGAGGACGGGATTAAGTCGATTATATCGACCCCAGTGCATAACTGGTACTTATTTAATCAACCCTGAAAGGATGAAAGGCAAAGTCACTTAATAAAGGTTGCAATAACAATGATTTCATTTCATTGGGAACAAACCAGAAGGGCTCAGAAATGTGAGATTCAGGGTCAAGATGAAATACAAAAACACACAAAAAAAAAAATACAAGAGGTAATGGAAAATAAAAGACTGACAACAAGAATAAAGATGAGACACATTTATAAAAAGATAACATTAAATAATCCTGCTATGGACTGGTGCCCCATCCAATGGGAGACAAATGTACTGTGAAAACTGAGAAACGGGCCCTTTGAGTTTAGGGCATTCAGGAAGGTACGACTCATTCATGCCAGCTGAGTGGACTGGAGTAATGTGAAATGAAGTGTCTTGCTCAAGAACAGCTCCTATCAAACTGTCCAGCCCATGCCAGCATTGGAAATGGACGTTAAATGATGATGATGATGGTGAACTAGTAATAACAATAGAAAACAATATGACAACGATGGATACCCAAAATGTAACCGAGTGATAGTGGTAGCTGTGGAGGTAACCATATAGTGTGATTCAGGGTACCTTACATATAACCGTTGGGTACCCTGACATGCTTACAGTGCCTAGGGACAACTCACAACACTGTATAATATATTGGTTAGGGTCCGTTTAACCATACCAACTTTACCTCAGATACCTCACCAAACTTTCGAAAACTTACTCAAACACTGCAATCCACTTCCTTTCTGGCCCTTATATTCCACTCCAAGGGGTACTTGAAGAAGTTGATGAGGACTCAGCTTGAAACGGGGAGTGGAAAAAAAAAGAAGGGGGCGGGGAACGATCTCTTCCTTAAACATTTGCAACTGTGTTTCCCCTCACAACTTCATTCATCACAAACACCAGTCACAGGATGGCAACCTGTTCGTCTTCCTTGCCAACGGAAGACATGAGTCGATATTCTCGATAGACTCCCTTAATAGCCAGATCCGTCCTGCACGTGATAACAGCTGTTTGACATTAACTTACAAATCAGTAATGCACAGACACCAAACGACTGTGTACCGGTCGATTACATCATCACACGTGCTTCTCTCGGACTCATTCTGTCGCTGGTGGTTCCAACACTCTCGTGCTTCTTAAAGAATTTACTCCAAACAGTCAGACAGTCAAAGCTTCCACTTCTTATTGCGCAGTTTTGGTTAAGGACTTTTGGAAATTGTCTAGATTCTTGTTTTATTTATATTTTCTTAATTTTTTTTTTAAATTTTTTTTTTTACCATAGCAATAAGGTATTAAATTTGAAATGGTAGTGATGTGGCCACCTCCACTTAAAATATTTGGGACTTTATTTTGTAGGCCTTGGAAATATGAAAGCACGAAGGTGACTTGGATATAATTTGAATTAATAGTGACGAAAATGATGATGATGATGATGTTGAGGATAGGTTATGTGTGTGTGTGTGTGTGCGTGCATGTGTATATAAATATATATATATGTATGTGTGTTCTGTACGTATATGTACATGCATATTTACCTATCTTTCTATCTACCCATCTGTCTGTCTGTCCATCTTTGTATGTATTTATTTATCTGTCTCCCTATCTACCTATATATCTATCTCTCAATCTCTCTCAGTATACACACACACACACACACACAAACATACACACACTCATAAGAATATGTCTTATATGTACATGTGTGCTTGTGTGTGTGCTACTCATGACATAAGGAGTGGAATTTTATGAATGTCTGGTTAGCTCTTCCTTCTCCTCCCACAAGGTGTGACAATGACTGCTTCTTTAAGAAAACTTGTATTTCATTCTCTCCATCCTTCATTCTATTACTCTGCCACTTTCTATACATATATATATTTCTCCCTAACTACCTATCTCTCTCTTTCTCTCTCCTTCTGTATACATACATACATACATATATATATATATATATATATATATATATATATATATATATATATGTCTGTCTTCATGTGTATAATTAATTATATTATATGTGTATATTTTATATATAGTATATGTATGTATATTTTTATATATGGTATATATATGTTCGTGTAATGATGCATGCATATGTGTGTGTATGTGTGAAAGTATGTGCTTAGAATAATGTGTGTGAATGCATGTGAGTGAGCATTTGTACGTATGTACATGTAATAATGTGTGTGTGTGTGTGTGTGTGTATATGAAATTACATAGGTTTTTAAAATCTATAATGAATGTTTGTGTGGATATGTAGGTGTGTTCATGTGACGGTGTGTGTATGTGTGTTTCATATATCACATGTGAATGCGCATAGGTATGTAATAAAATGTGTATGTATACATATATAGGGACACATATAATCACGTGTGAGTGTGTGTGTTTGCATGTGTATGAAATGGCATAGGGTTTTTCAAGCCATCATGAACGTGTATGGATGTATAAATATGTTCCTGTAATAATGTGTGTATGTGTGTATCATATAATCACGTATGTGTGTATAGGTAGGTACATGTAATTACATGTGTGTATGTATATACATAGATAGATAGATAGATAGAGACTGATAGATAGATAGACAGATAGATAGATAGACAGATAGATAGATAGACAGATAGATAGATAGACAGATACATACATACATACATAGACAGATGGATAGACAGACTAATAAACAGATAGACAGTTAGACAGACTGATAAACAGACAGACTGATAAACAGACAGACTGATAAACAGACAGACAGATAGATAGATACATACATACATACATAATACATACATAGACAGATAGAGCGATAGATAGATAGATTTAATAGCAGTTTGCCTCATGTTCACCTAGTCATATGGATACAGAAGACATCTACTTTATCAGACGCAACTCTGCACATCTAAGGTTTAATGGCTTTGTTCTACATCCATGAAACTTTAAGTAATGTTGAGCTGAGTTATATATATATATATATTGGTATCATAAGAGGAAGAAAGGAATAATAATAACAATAATAATAACAATCCCTGAGTGGAATTTGTAAATATTTTAATATTTTAATTGTTTTAATATTTATAAATTCCATCCAAGGATTATTATTATTATTATTATTATTATTATTATTATTATTATTATTATTATAATATATTTATCTATTCATATATGTGAGCTTTAGGTTAGTTAAAATATGTCTGTGGCATATTTCAGCTTCTAAATACAAATTCAGTTACTGTGGAGGAAAAAAAGAAGAAAAAATTTCTAGAATATTTTTTCTCCATGGAAACTGCAGTGAATTTGCATTTAGAAGTTGGAATATGTCACAAACATATTTTAACTAAACCAAAGTTTGCTTATGCTTGGTGCTAATACTGCTGAACATATATATATATATATATATATATATATATATATATATATACACACACACACCATGGGCTTCTTTCAATTTCTGTCTACTGAATCCACCCACAACACTTTGGACAGCCCAAGGCTATAGAAGAAGACACTTGCCTAAAGTACCGTGCAGTGGAACTGAACCTGAGACCATGTGGTTGGGGAGCAAACTTCTTACCAAACCAAACTTCTTACCCAACTGCCATGCCTGTACCTATTATATTAATGGTTTGGTCTTATTTTTTTCTTATATCAAGTCATAATAAATACAACTCAACTTGACTCCCCTAGCTTTTAATGGATTGTCCAACGAGAGCTCCAGACTGAAACTTCAAAATTACAATCAACCCTTTTCTGTTAAAAGTGCATTGTATATGCCAATGAGTCAGCATGCATATAATAATCTGGAAAATATTAGGTTTCATCACTAATCTCTTGTAACAAATTTACTGACCTTCATTAGTGGTGCATTGTAGGAATTCTTACCATTCTATGCAATGTGTATCAATTGTAGCATTAATTTGGATCTATATATGTTGTGGTATTGATCACAACTTGGTCTCGGTGCATGTTCGAAAATAGAAGATTTTGATGCCAAGTTTTGATAACAATCTTAATGTTCCAAAAATGAACTACGGTTTTTGGAAATTCTCAAAGATATTTACATAAATACATGCATGCACACACACACACACACACACACACACACACGCACGCACGCACGCACGCACGCACACACACACACACACAAACTTATGTGTATATATATATATACATACAGATATATAGAAACATATATACATATATATGTGTGTGTAGGTGTATATACAAATATATATATATATGCATATAGGCTTCCATGCATATATGTGTTTGTGTTTGTACGCTTATTACATGTATATATGTATGTATATATGTTTATATATATATCTGTATGTAAATATGCATCCATACAAGATTAAAAGGCTGAAACAATGCAACATGAATTGAATACAGAAGTAAAAACTGAACAACAGCAGTTAATGTGTGTAGCCTTTATTTCTTCAGTGAAGCCACATGGTTAAATGGTTAGAGTACTTAGAGTACTTGGCTCACAATCATATGTTTGTGTGCTCAGTACCTGGTTGTGTACTGTGTCCCTGAGCAAAACACTTATTTCACATTGCCCCAGTCCACTCAGCTGGCAGAAATAAGGTGTAACTGTAATTCAGAGAGCCAACCCTTTCACATTGTGTGCCATGCTAAATCTCCCTGAATGCTACATTAATGGTATGTGTGTCTGTAGAGTGCTCCGCCACCCACATGTTAATTTCTCAAGCTGGGTGTTCCAGTGATTGGACGAACTGAAACCTTTGCCATTGTAACTGATGGAGTCCAGTTATTTCTTCCATGTTTCAAAGTCAGAATACTACGAGCTGGCAGAATCATTAGCACTCCGGGCAAACTGCTTAGCGCTATTTCATCTGTCCTTACATTCTGAGTTCAAATTCCGCTGAGGTCAACTTTGCTTTTCATCCTTTCGGTGTTGATAAATTAAGTACCAGTTGCATACTGGGGTCGATCTAATCGACTGGCCCCCTCCACCAAAATTTTGGGCCTAGTGCTTAGAGCACACTGGCATCGATCTAATCGACTGGCCCCTCCCCCAAAATTATGGACCTTGTGCTTAGAGTAGAAAAGAATATTTCAAAGTTAAAGTTCTTTAATTTTTCAGAGTTTCCTCGGGTTACTTGGAGAAACGGGAGATGATGTGTAGCTGTTATCTCCTCTTCAATATTTCTTCAATGAACTGGAACCCTTGTCATTCTGGCTGACGGAGTCCAGTTATTTCTTCAATATCAGAACCTTTCATCTGGTCACTTTGAAGAAACGGGAGACGATATGTTGCTGTTGTCTTTTTTTCACCTGAGTAAAGAGATGGAGTATAAGTGTCTGAGAATCACTGCTCCTGGAGAAAAGAGAGATCTTACAATGATAACGGATGAAGTCAAAGAGTGCCAAGTGTGTTCTTCTTTTGCAAAAGAGGTTAACAGCATTCATTATGCAATAAAATAAGCATTATAAGTGAAAAGGAAAAAAAATCATTTTCTAATATTGTCCATCACAGAATCAGTGATATTTAAGAGCAAAGTCTTCATTCCAACACATGAATGATTTCAGCTGAGAAAAATATTGATCAGTTTTTGTGATTATTCAAATATCAGCAGAAATGGTTATGCAATGTCAATGTGACCACAAAGCATCAAAACAGAGGCATTGCAAACAAGGCTGAAGAGGGGTTCAGACAGAAAAGATCCTGTCTCGTTAATATTGATGGGAGTCAATCCCTTTTAAGGAACAATGGGGGAACATAGATAACATAGATAAATACGAATGCGGCTGTTGCTGTTTAGCCCATGGTCAACTGTGACAATACAGACATGTGATCAGAAGCATTCCACCTCTGACCATCCCCTCCTACTTGCAGGCATTGTACATCAAGAGCTGCATTGTCCAATGTATCCTTACCCTTTTTTTAAGATAGTCAGTAATTGGAAATAGGTTTTCCAACTATTTCTAGCTGGTTGAATGGCCATGTAGGGACTCTGCCAGTGACTTGTAGTAAGTACAGTAGTAGTAGTAGTAGTAGTAGTAGTGGACTTGGTGGTTTTGGCTACTGTAGCAGCTGTAGTTATATTATTTGCAAGCTGAAGAACTGAGGGTACTTGTAACATATGCATGTATGTGCTAGTGTACGTGTGTATATGTATGTATATATGTATGTGTGTGTGTATATATATATATATATATATATATATATATATATATATATATATACACTTACATACACACTCACACATTTTTACATGCACTTACACATAGATTTATATATGTGTATATGTATGTATGTGTGTGTTGTGTGTGTGTGTGTGTGTGTGTGTGTGTTTTGTGTGTATGTGTGTTTATATACATGTAGAACTTAAAAGATTTTCCAGAATTAATTATTTTGAAATCAATTTTTGCCACCACCTTTCATGTGATATTTACTTTCATGCGTCAAATTGAATTTTTAAAACCTCAATTCACATCACAGGAGATCAAATGTTGACATTGCTAACTAAGAAATGTTTAGATTGTCATGTTCCTCAGCCAACATCTATATTCCATTTCCAATTCTACGAGCCATTACCCAAACACCATGCACTTCCAAACGACTACCTATAATAAATATGATTCTTCAAAGTTGACATGCTATTAACCCGTTCGTTACCATATTTCTTTTGAGATGTTCTCTGTTTCTTTCCATTAATTTTAAATATGACAAAAAAATTAGTAAAATAACTTCGTTATCATTAAACTAATGTTAGGAACATAAATTGTGACTAAGGTTTGGTGGAAGATTTTAATTCAGACCTTTTGCAAATAAGACATTTGTACTA
Organism: Octopus bimaculoides; assembly: GCF_001194135.2. NCBI lineage: Eukaryota > Metazoa > Mollusca > Cephalopoda > Octopoda > Octopodidae > Octopus > Octopus bimaculoides. Next base: position 34,740,023 of record NC_069001.1, read on the forward strand.
CAGAGCTAGAGGCGGTCTCAGCCGGGCTGGTATCAAAAGGGTTAAGGAAAAGGGTAGGTTTATTATCAGGAGATAAGGGGTCAGTTGTTGACACGTGTTTCTGGTATACTAGTGGTCATGATTCTTAAGGTTATCTCCCCTTTTCCAATCAAGCTGGTCTTTATTGCCATTTGATAATTATGATGTATCATCTGGAGGCAGAGATAATTTTAAAAGAATCAAGAATTTATGTTATATGGTATTTGATGTACCTGCATTAGTCTTTGTTCATATACTTACCACTGGCCACTCCAGTTTATCTCGCTTAGCTGGTTTTTAATTAAAAAATGCAAATCACCTCAGTCATCAATGTATTATACTCTATTTGTATACGTCTATGCCCCATGGCTACTGGAAATAGGACAACTGTCATGCCGATCATGCCTATTGAGGCTATTCTCTTACCTCCAGACAATATGCCTGTCCTTTTCAATGGCATAACAACTTTGGCAACTCTTGATTCCTGGGATTATCTCACCTTCTTCCTAAGGGGCTGTTCTCAATTGCCATTTAGTGATTGTGACACATCCTCCAGATGTGGAGATAATTTTAATAAACCAACAATTTATATTGTATGGCATTTAATGTACCTGTATTTATCTATGTTGACCATGTACATGCCATTGATCATTTTTAGTTATTTCCCTTGGCTCATATTTGCTTAAACCATATAATGATGAGCTGCCATATCAGGCATGCATGTTGTTGTGTAGTTAAGAAACTTGCTTTCCAAACGTGTGGTTTTGGGTTCAGTCCCACTGTGTGGCACCTTGAGTAAGTTTTTGTTTTTCACCACAGCTCGGGGTTGACCAAAGCTTTGTGAATGGATTTGGTAACAGGAAACAAAAAGAAGCCCTCGTGTGCGTCTGTGTAACCTTGACTTAACATCATGTGATGCTTACAAATGGGCATCATCATCATCATACACATGATGTGGTTTGTTTCCTGTTTTCCATGAAAAACATGTCTGACCATGGAGCAATATTATCTTACTTGGGAATACATGAGTGTTGGAAACAGGAAGGGTATCCAGTCATGAAAAAAAATCTGCCTTGGTGAGTTCCATCTGACCCATGCAAACATGGAAAAATGGATGTTAAAATGATGAAGACGTTGAAAAGCAATGATGATGACAAATCATCTGCTACCAGAAAAAACCCAAAAAACATTTGAAATGTTATGAACCAATAATCGATGGTCATCAGTGTTTAAATTGCAGTTAACCTTGCACCCTCACTCCATCATCAAATGATAATGAATTGTAATTAGTCTTTGCTGAACATAAATAGTAAATTATTTATTGATAGTATCTAAGTTATGTTACTATCATTGGTGTGATGGAGGAGAGGTGGGGGTCACATTTTATTGCTGCAAAAGAGCTGAAGAACAATTTGAATAATGAATTTCTAGATTGTGCAGGGTTTAGGGTCTCATAATCTGAAAAGACTTCAAAAAGTTCTTGATTATGTTAGATTTAGGGATAAGCTAAACAAGTGACAATTTAGGGTCTCACAATTTGAAGCAGCCTCAAATGCACTTAGACTTGTTAGATTTAGGGATAAGTTAAACAAGTTACTATTTAGGGTCTCACAATCTGAAGGGACCTTAAAAAGTCTACGATTTAGGGATAAGCTAAACAAGTGACAATTTAGGATCTCACAATTTGAAGCAACCTCAAATGCACTTAGACTTGTTGGATTTAGGGATAAAGTTAACAAGTTAACAGGTGTGCTACAGCTGCTCAGGTATGCTACAACAGCTCAGGTGTGCTGCAACTGCTCAGGTGTGCTGCAACTGCTCAGATGCACTGCAACCACTCAGGTGTGCTACAACTGCCCAAGTGTGCAATAACTCCTCAGGTGCACTACAGCAATTACTACAGCAATTACAACAGCAACAGTGACTATCACATGTATTTTACTTCTCGTCTACCAAGCGCTAATTCTTTGCCATTTTCTTTCGCATACGATGTTTATTTAAAGCTATTAACGTGGAATAAATGTTTGATGAAAAACTCTGACATTTTTCCAGGTAAACTTTTTTTTATTGTTGTGCTTTTTGTTTTCTCGTTTATTTTATCAATTTGTATTGCAAAAGTCTCTTCAATATGTTTTATTGAATGAAATCATGCGATTGGATTTTCCCCTACCCTCTCCGGTAGACATTTTTTTTTCTATTTTTTCCAATGTTATTGATACAGCATAACATTTCGTAATTATTCAAATCAATTTCACTTCAAACGAAATAATAACGAGGCTCAAAAATTGTGAAATTGTTTGTAAGTGTTTGGTATGGGGGGTGCGAAATCCTTCGAAGTTCTTAATTTGCGAGATGCTAATCATGTTGATTGATGTAATAACATTTTGTTTTTGCTTTTCCCCCCACCCCCACAGAAAAAGGTGAGGCAGAAAGAGATATATATATATAATGGTAGTGGTGAAGGTGGGGATGGGATAACGAGAATCACAACATTATTGATAAATCTATCTCAATATTAAATTCTAATCCCTCTGCGTATTGAATTGTATTCCACTGACCTTGAGTGTATGTATATTGTGCGTATAGTGTCATCATCATCATCATCATCATCGTTTAACGTCCGCTTTCCATGCTAGCATGGGTTGGACGATTTGACTGAGGACTGGTGAAACCAGAAGGCTGCACCAGGTTCCAATCTAATCTGGCAGAGTTTCTACAGCTGGATGCCCTTCCTAACGCCAACCACTCCGAGAGTGTAGTGGGTGCTTTTACGTACCACCAACATGAGGGCCAGTCATACGGTACTGGCAATGGCCACGCTCAAAAAGGTGTTTTTTATGTGCCGCCTGCACGGGAGCCAGTCCAGCAGCACTGACAACAACCTCGCTCGAATGATTTTCTAACGTGCCACCAGCATAAGTGCTAGAAGGCAACACTGGTAACGATTATGCTCAAATGGTGCTATTTACAGGCCATTAGCACGGAAGCCAGACAGCTGCTCTCACCATTTTATATTTTTAATTTCACACATGTGTAACTCTTCAGCCCTTTAGCATTTAAACTGAACATAGCTGACCCAAATATTCTACCTGTTTTATGTTTAAACTGGTCAGATCTGGCCTCTCACACATATATAGTCATTTAAGGCGGCAAACTGGCAGAAACGTTAGCACACCGGGCGAAATGCTTAGCGGTATTTCATCTGCCGCTACGTTCTGAGTTCAAATTCCACCGAGGTCGACTTTGCCTTTCATCCTTTTGGGGTCGATCAAATAAGTACCAGTTACGCACTGGGGTCGGTATAATCGACTTAATCTGTTTGTCTGTCCTTGTTTGTCCCCTCTGTGTGTAGCCCCTTGTGGGTAGTAAAGAAATAACACATATATAGTCATTCTAGAAATACACAATCACATCATTAAAATCTTGAAGCTTCAAGATTAATGCAAGATTAACTCAAAATAATGTGGGCAAAAAATATTACATTTTACAGAATAATCTGAATGCTAAATAGTTATCGACTTCTGAGCTTCTGTCATCTTCCCTAACTGAAAAGCAAAAATGATATAAAGTATGGTTTGAACACCTCCCCAGGAGGTCATGAGTCAAATCGCTTAACCAATGCCTTGCACACGGTGAAT
>NC_069001.1:34745109-34748578 GCF_001194135.2 Octopus bimaculoides
TATATATATATATATATATATATATATATATATATATATATATGTATGTATGTATATATGTATGTATGTATGTATGAAAATATATGCTCCTGTATGAATGTATGTGTGTGTGTGTGTGTGTGCACGCATGCATGTGTGTGTTTTGTCTAATGGACATTTAATATTTGTACATGATCAATAAAAATCTAGTTTTTCAAAACCAAAATTATTCAAAGCTGTATGAGAGCCCATTAGCATAGTACATTCCTCCAATGTTTTTCTCTTATATTCAACAATTTATTGGTGAATACAATGTGATCTACCATTTACTAAAAGTCTCAGAATCAAAACCTATCCTCGTCATCTTCAGTTCTCCATTCTTACCATTGTTAACGCCATTGTATAAGTTCCATACAGATGTTTACCATATTGTTATATTCGTGTTCTACAAATTGATATAAAGCTTTATTGAGCAAAGTCTTTTACGACAATTCTTTATTTATTTGTTGCCAAATTTTGTGGGGCGGGCGTTAGTTTCGGAAGAGTTCTGTTATGTTGAAGCATACGATTGTACTGCTAATTATTTCAATATTTCTAATTATAATTCCTGTTTTTAATTTTAATTTTATTACTATTTTTTTTTTTTTGATTTATTGTCTTTTTGTATTTTCTAAATCTTGAAAGAGAAATGTTACTAAATCTGTGTTCACAATCAACAGTTTGTATGTGTGTATGTATGTATGTGTGTGTGTGTGTGTGTGTATGTGTGTGTGTGAATATACACACACATATTTTCATATATGTAGATGATATTTCATGGAAACATTTACCTCCTCTGCTTAAAATAAAATTTGTTTTATTTAAACATAGATATATAAAAATTTGAGCATTTTCAAACTTCATTTATTTTTCTTCTCTATATATACATTGATACATTTGTGTGTGTGTGTGTGTGTGTGTGTGTATGTAAATATGTGTGTTTGTGTGTGTGTTATCCTTGTTTTTTGCCTGTTTCAGTCATTAGACTGTGGCCATGCTGGGGCACTCCCTTGAAGAATTTTAGTCAAATGAAATAACCTCCCGTACTTATTTGAAACCTGGTAATTATTGTATCATTCTCTTTTGCTGAACTGCTAAGCTATAAGGACATAAACACACCAAAACCAGTTGTCAAGCAATGGTGTGGGGGACAAACATAGATGCAAAGACAAACACCCACGCACGCACACACACACACACACACACACACACACACACACACACACACACACACACACACACACACACACACAATAATTTCTTGATACACAAGTTAATTCATTCCCGGAGACCACTGGTGAAGCAAAAACTCGTAAAGCAGAGCAATAATTTCCCATGGTAGCAATGTTGTAAATCATAATTCATTCCCAGAAAAATATTTTACCTATAAAACTTCTAATACTCGTAAATAAATGGCAATAAAACAACATTAGAATGTAAAGAATATTTTATGTAAAAATGAAACACAAGATCATTTATAATAAAAAAAATATTCCTTTCTACTCTAAGCACAAGGCCCGCAATTTTTGAAAAGTATAGTTATTTAAAAACTTTATGAATGGGGAAAGGAAGAAAATGGAAAAATTGACATATGAACGTTATTTATCCAAAGACATTTAAATTCATGTAGAGAAATTCCTACCTACAGCTGTTTCCACACTCAATCAGTTCAATTACAGAAATAAAATACTTTAATTCAAATTCCCATATTTGAAACCAGTCAATTGGGTATTTCTTCAAGGAGAATTTCCAAAAGGAATTTACATTTTAAACATCTCATATCTATGCATTATCATTCACTATCTGTTCTCCATGCTGGCATAGTTTGGATGGTCTGAGACCAGAGTTGGCAAGCTGGGGAGCTGCACCAGACTCCAATCTGATTTGGCATGGTTTCTACGTTTGGATGCCCTTTTTAATGCCAACCACTTTACAGAATGTGCTGGGTGCTTTTACATAAATATATATTTATCTATTTGTCTATCTATTCATATCAGTGCCACATAAAATCACCCAAGTGGTGCCATATAAAAGCACCCAGTACACTCTGTAAAGTGGTCGGAATTAGGAAGGGCATCCAGGCATAGTTACCAGGCCAAATCAGACTGGAGTCTTGTGCAGCACCCCAGCTTGCCAACTCTGGTCACACCCTGTGTATATATATATATATATATATATATATATATATATATATATATATATGTATAGAGTATTAGGTGTGATGTACAGAAATTGAATATTGAGAAAAAGTCGTCAGAATTTTGGAAAAATTTCTTCATTATTGTTAGCACTTTCGTTCCCTTTCTAGAACTTGTCAAATAATAATGAAGAAATAAAAGAATTTTTTTTCAAAATTCTGACGACTTTTTCCTGAACACACACTCACACACAGATATACATACACACAAATACACATGCACATATACACACCTGCATACACAGACATACATACATCAGTGCTCCACAATCTTTTTCCACTTGTGGTACACATATTCTTTTCAAAATTTTTGTGGCACACCTGAACTAAAAGTATAAGAAAACAATTACATTCAGGTTGCACTGCGGCACACCTAGCATAGTCTTGTAACACAACATTGTGCCATGGCACACTGGTTGCAGAGCACTGGTGTACATCACACGAATGTATGTTAATATTCCTTTTTGTAGTTATGTTTTTGTCCTGTCTGCCTCAGTGTCATTCTGGTATGTCTTCTACTTAAATGAAATGATGATAACATCTTCCAGTTAATGTGTGGGTGTGTGCAGTTAAAAATATCATTCTCATTTAAACTTGGATAAAAGTGCATATCTATGACCTATTCTGGGGGAGATAAAAAGACCATATATATATATATATATATAAACACATGCTTATTACACATGCACACTCATGTAGAGATGTACACAGCATTCTTATATACATTTAGAGGTGTTTGATGTATGGTGTATAACGTTTGTGTGGGTGGGGATTATTGTGGCGACTATCTCTCATATTTGATTTTGAACTTCAAATAAAATTTGAACTAAGATATAAATCGGAGAATGCTGTTTCCTTAAAATCAAATGATGTACTTTAACAGAGTCCACCTATTTGTCTGTCTGCCTGTCTGTCTGCCTGTCTGTTTATCTGTCTATCTATCTATCTATCTATCTATCTATCTATCTATCTATCTATCTGTCTGTCTATCCATCTATCCATCTCTCTATCTATCAATCTATCTATCTATATATATATATATATATATATATATATATATATATATATGTATATGTATATTTATATATATATATAGGCATGGCACCTTGGGCAAGTGTCTTCTACTATAGCCTCAGGCCGACCAAAGCCTTGTGAGTGGATTTGGTAGACGGAAACTGAAAGAAGCCCGTCGTATATATGTATATATATATATGTGTGTGTGTGTATGTTTGTGTGTCTGTGTTTGTCCCCCAG
>NC_069001.1:34751374-34756655 GCF_001194135.2 Octopus bimaculoides
TCATCATCGCCATCACTATCACTGCCATCACCATAAAGACCGCTTTATGTCTCTTTTTCTATGCCAGCATGGGTTAGACATGTTTTCACAGACCGACACACATCTTATTCGGACTTCCTGCTATTTCCATCCCGTGTTCCACTTCGACATGTTATTCCTCTCCCTATCCCCAGATGCCTTTTAAAAAAACCACATTGTAAAACCATAAAAATAAAACCTGATTAAATATATAAAATACAATATATGTTACAATTTCAACTTTTCCTTTGCTATCCACCATCTTTTTTTTTTTGGTATTTATTATTATTTAAAACATAATGAAACATTTATTTGTGTGTGTGTGTGTGTGTTAAGCTATACCTTGTCTTATTTGATTTATCTACATTTTTCAGTTAAATATAGATTTTGCACAAGTTTTCCCCTTTGATCTTGTCTTATTAAACTCTTTGATCTGTCTTCTTCCACCGCATCAAAAGATATTCTTTGTGCATCCCGCCTCCCCTTCCTGCCCCTCTTCCTATCACTCCTTCCCCCCTCTTTTCCTCCTCTATCTTCTTCCTCGTCTTATTTCTTCGTCCCTTTCTTTCCTTCTTCCTCCCCCTTCAAGTCTCACCTTCCTCACCCCCGTCCTCCTTCTCGTCGTCGTTGTCGTTATTACTCCCAAGCAAACCTCGCCCCCATTATCATCATCACCATTGTCCTCATCATCATCATCCTCATCGTCCCCACCACCATCACTGTCATCATCATCCTCATCAATATCATCATCATCATCATCGTTGTCATCATCATCGCCACGATCATGACCATCATCACCATCACCACCATCATAATCATCATCTGTCTCTACCACCACTACCACCACCATCATCCTCATCACACCTATTGTCATCTCATCATCATCACTGCACTTATCAGCAGTAGCACCACCACCACCACCACCACCACCATTATTATTTGGGAATTATTGTTATCAAGTATTGGGGTCAATGTGATCAACTATCCCCCTACCCACCACAACTTCTAGGCCTTGTGCCTATAGCAGAAAGGATCATTATCATTATTATTATTATTATTATTATTATTATTATTATTATTATCATATAAGGGCAGTAAGCTGGTCTGCTGCTACATTCTGAGTTCAAATCCTGCCAAGGTCAACTTTGCTTTTCATCCTTTCGGGGTTGATAAATTAAGTACCAGTGAAACACTGGGGTTGATGTAACCGACTATCTCCCACCCACAAATTTCAGGCCTTTTGCCTATAGCAGAAAGGATTATTATTTTTATTGTTATTATTATTATTATTATTATTATTATTATTATTATTATTATTATTATTATTATTATTAGCCCTGTGCATATACACATACATATATATATAGAGATATGTATATATATAAAAATTACTTTTGTATATATATATATACATATATTATACATGTACCTATATGCATACACAGACATAAGTGTGTATAAATTTCTAACACACACACACACACACACACACGCACACACACCCATATATGTCTGTATATCATATATATCTCAGACTGCAAACATGTTAACTTACAACTTGAGGTAGATAATATCTTTAATGGAACAACCCTGGATTATTTATTCATTTGTTTATTTATTTAATTTTCAATTTATTTATTTAATTTATTTGAAATGCCTGGGAAAAATTCCTGTAGTCAGTTTTATGTTTGGTTGTTGTGTTGGTGTCATAGTAGTAGCTATAGTTGTGGTGGGTGTTGTTTTATCGCATACATATACACATACTTACACACACACACACACACATACACAGAGTTCAGTAAATAGCTGTAAATGTTTGTACACAGATGAAATATTACTAAATTAAATTCTCTTGTTGTTTATGTGCAACGAGAGATTAATTAGTGTTATTAGTAGCTATCTATATTTGTGTGTATGTGTGTGTGTGTGTGTGTGTGTGTGTGTGTAGAATGTGTTTGTATGTCTTGTGTGAATCTATATATATAAATATATAAATTGATAGACAGAAAGATACATACATACACAGTCACAAATACATATGTATATATATATATATATATGTATGTATGTACACACATACACACACACTCACACACACATACGCACATATATATATATAGACATAAGTGTATTTTAGTTTCTCTCTGTTTATTTGTATACTTTAGAATTTTGCATTGATACAATTTTGCATAAACAAATTGTGGTTCTGTTGCTAAGTTGCTACTACTATGACACCAACACAACAACCAAACATAAAACTGACTACAGGAATTAGGGGTACCATTATATTCAAGATGGCACTGTATTGCAATAAATATGCTGGAGTTTTGTTTTTGGCAGGGATAATGGGGTAAGAAGCAAAATGCCATTTAGCAGATATTTTACCATTTTATCAACATTCCTGATTGAACATTGCTTAGGTAGATTCCAGAAGGAAGCAGATGCAAATCCTTTCTTTATGCATTTAAATACCATCATCTTGGAATATGCACTGTCCAAGAGCAAACACATCACTCTAATCTTAGACATAAATCTGTGATGAAAACCAATTAAGTGCCTTGTTATGTAACGTCTTGAATTTCATTCTACTATTATGGGTCTTGTATGTATAACGTAGCAAAGGTGTGTGTATACACACACACATATATTCATATATATATATATATGCCTTCGAAATGTGGAGTAGATGGAACAGGGACAACTGATGAAGGGATATACTCTTTATGTGGCATGTCTCATTTCTCTGTTTTTTTCGTTGTTCGAAAAAGTTTGTTTTCGGTTTTCATTTTTATGTTTCCGTTTCTCATTGTGTTTAACATTTTTTTTTTTTTGATGTCCTGTACCCATGTATGCATGTATGTATACATAAAGATGTTGGTATGTACATATATGTATGGATATATGCATATACTTATATATTATTTATATTATTATATGTATATATATATATATATATATATATATATACATATACGGAGATAGATAGATAGATAGATAGATAGAGAGAGAGAGAGAGAGAGAGAGAAAGAGAGGGAGGGGGAGAGAAATAATGATGCAGATAAACAGGGTATCTGCATCACTATCTCCATCCCAGCTCACCTGGATTCCTTTTATAGCCACTCTTTACCCCGTGGACCTAGTTCTCGATAATACATCAGAGTTTAAGTTCAAATTGTTTAAGCACTCCTTCATGTTTTCTATATTGAGCATCTCTAGATCTCACCTGTTGAAAATATATATATATATATATATATATATATATATATATATATATATATATATATATATATATATATGCACATGCATATATGAGTGCAGGACGTCACCAACGGTGCAAATAACATGAAACACATAAACAAACAAGGAGAAAATGAGTGAAATACATAAACAACGAGAAAAAAATAGAAAACAGGACGAGTTAACGCAGCAAAAGGATCCTTTATCAGTTGTCAGCTCTCTGTCTACTCTTCATATCTATTTATGTATCATAGAAAGGAAAGGTTTCATTGCATGGGGTTGGTCCAGGGGTCCTTATAGCTGATTAAAAGATGGAAGCCTTATTTCTGTTTTTTTTTCTTCTCTACACATGCACATAAGTAAGTACATATGTGTGGATTCATAAACGTGCATGAATATTTCTGTGTGTGAACGTGTGTATCTAAGTATATCTATTTAACACACACACACACACACACACACACACACACACAATGGTATAATGTGCCTCAGAGTAAATCTACAGATTACAGCTAAAACTATATGTGCAATCATCATCATCATTGTTTAATGACCACTTTCCATGCTGGCATGGGTTGGACGGTTTGACTGAGGACTGGCAAACCAGATGGCTACACCAGGCTCCAATCTGATCTGGCAGAGTTTCTACAGCTGGATGCCCTTCCTAACGCCCTTCCGAAAGTGTGGTGGGTGCTTTTACGTGCCACAGGCATGAGGGCCAATCAGGTGGTGCTGGCAACGGTCATGCTCAAATGGTGTTTTTTTACATGCCACCTGCACAGGAGCCAGTCCAGTGGCACTTGCAACAATCATGCTCTGATGGTGCTGTTAGCGCTCCGCTAGCACGGATGCCAGTCAAGCAGTGTAAATTCAATTTAATTAATTACCCTGGACGTTTGTAAATGCTATTTTTTTTATTATATACACTCACATAATGGCAAGAAGAGAGAAATTAGTTGGAGTAGTTCCAACTTTAGCTGACACCAGTCCAGCTAACCAACAACTAACAACCCTTCTCAAAATGTCCATGGGGGTACTATATTTACAACCACTATTTATTAAAAGTTTTATTACATGGGATACACTGATTTGCATAAATGATGCATTCATGTGAAGTGATTCAATTAAATAAATCACTAATATATTAGCTGTGTTTGTTTTCTTTACTGCAATACACTACACAATAAGCCTATCAATTTCAGCCAAGACTTTGTGCAGTAATTAACAAAAGCTAATTAAATATTCTATAGAAATGGCCATTTATGACTTTTCTGTGTATTGCCTTAAATTAAGTTGGATTAATTTATATGTGTAGAGTTCTCTGAACATTATAACATCGATCAGATGTATATGTATATGTGCGTGTGTGTATATGTGTGTGTGTGTGTGTGTGTGTGTGTGTGTGTGTGTGTGTGTGTGTATGTATGTGTATACTAATTGTGTGTATATATATATATATATATTTATATATTAGATATTCATATATTAGATATTCATATTATATACACACACTCATACATATACACACTCATACAAAACAGACATTTGAGTTCTGTCAGTTCCTGTCAAACTCTTTGACCCAATTTATATAACTGTACACACACACAAACATATATTCAGGTAAAATCGTCAGAGCAGGCAACAGAGTTTTGTTGATGGAGCAGGGTTGTTGCAGCCGATAACATCATGTTCAATGGTGCAGCCTTATACTGACATTAGTTCACTCCCAAGAACCTCACTCACTCATCAGTTTTCATCAAAATTGGGCAAAAAATACAAAAGGTGCATAAAAAATAACATCGTTATTGGAATTTCCATTCAAAAGCCCGATTGGGCTCACAAAAATCGATGCCAACTGAGCATTCTCGAATTTTCGAAAAATTCAGGCTTTATTTGAACTTCAGGGCATGTGATCTACCTATGTGCCAAAACTCAGTAAAATTCGGTTGGACGGTGTGGGAGGAGTTAGAGTAACCCCAGACACACAAACAGACTGACACCATTACACATTTATATATATATATAT
>NC_069001.1:34756830-34757969 GCF_001194135.2 Octopus bimaculoides
ATGTGTGTGTGTGTGGTGGCACATTGGTCCAGTGGTTAGGGCAGCAGACTCGTGGTCGTAGGTTGCGGTTTCGATTCCCAGACTGAGCGTTGTGAGTGTTTATTGAGCGAAAATACCTAAAGCTCCACGAGGCTCCGGCAGGGGATGGTGGCGAACCCTGCTGTACTCTTTCACCACAACCGTCTCTCACTCTTACTTCCTGTTTCTGTTGTGCCTGTAATTCAAAGGGCCAGCCTTGTCACACTGTGTCATGCTGAATCTCCCCGAGAACTGCGCTAAGGGTACACGTGTCTGTGGAGTGCTCAGCCACTTGCAAACCAGTGGTTTCTAGGTAACTTTCCATGCTCAGTGCTGGACAGTCACCAGCTAGAGACAGCAGCTTGCTCAATTCTACTTACAGTATATAAATATAGAAGTAACAGTGTAATAGTGTAATGAGTAAAACAGCAAGCTTTAAACCTCTGAACGAGATCTCTATACATAAAATCTATACATCAATGCCAGTGCTTCACTGCTACTTATTTTATTAACCCCCAAGAGGATAAAAGGTAAACTGAACCTAGGCAGAATTTGAACTCTGAACATAAAGACAGATGAAACACTGCAAAGCTTTTTGCCCACCGCACTAACAATTCTGCTAGCTCACCACCCAACCAGACATATCCTAAAATCAACAAGAGTCAAACAGCAGGAAGATACAATATTCAGAAGTACATACTGAGAAGATGTTTAGATATTCAACAAATAACAGTAAAATAGCCAATTTTCCGTTTTTTTATTACTTTTCAATGGCATTTTTTAAATTTTCCTTCATTTTATTCTACTTTCCTTTCCTTTGAGCCTTTTTCAAGTAAACGACAGGATAAAGAGCATCATTTAGTTACTGCGTTCTTATATTTTTTGCTATTTAATTCTTGGGGATATTTGTTATTGCTGTTGTTGTCGCTGCTGTTGCTTGTGGTATTACTGTAGTTGTTGTTGTTGTTGTTGTTCTAGTTGAAATTCAGCTTGAGAAATTAGGGGAAGATTAATCCAAGAAATGACAGCAGAAGTCTTGCTACAAGAAGAAGTTTATCTTTTCGGACTGCAGGATATTACAGATTAAGTTCTGTTCTATATAAACATTCAAATAATAATAA
>NC_069001.1:34758332-34760766 GCF_001194135.2 Octopus bimaculoides
ATATATATATATATATATATATATATATATATATAATGTAGAAAGTACACATGGTATACAACAACAACAACAACAATAATAATAATAGTAATAATAATCCTTTCTGCTATAGGCACAAGGCCTGAATTTTGGGAGGTGGGGGCAAGTCGATTACATCGACCCCAGTACGTAACTGGCATTTTAATTATCGACCCCGAAAGGATGAAAGGCAAAGCCGAACTTGGCTGAATTTGAACTCAAAGCATAGCAACGGGCGAAATACCGCTAAGCATTCCATCCGGCATGCTAATGATTCTGCCAGCTTTCCACCTTCATAATAATAATAATAATAATAATAATAATAATAGCAAGAACAGCATAAATAATAATTACATCAGATAATGAGAGTACTGGTGTTTGTCTTGTAGTTGTTATTGCTGTTGCTGCTGCTGGTGGTGATGGTGATGGTGGAATTAATGGTGGTGGTGGTGGTGGTGTTGTCAGTGTTAGTGTTGACTTGAGTGGTGTTGGTAGTGTTGACAGTATAGACTGGTGGTGGTGGTGCTGTTAGCAGTGGTGGTGGTGGTGGTGGTGGTGGTGCTAGTATCAGCAGTTGGTGTTGGTATTGGTGTTAGTACTTATACAGTTGGCGGTGTTGGTAGAACTGATAGTGTTGGTTGTAGTGGTTGTGGTGCCGGTGTTGGTAGTATGGGAAGTGGTGCTTATATCAGTAGTGAGGCGATGGTGGTAGTATAAATAAAGTCGATTGTACTTAAACATGGAAAAGGAAGAGTGAAATACCTAAAGTACCTTCAATGATGTAGTTACGATTTTGTTCCTATTTACTTGACGGTAAACTGGTTAGAACGGTGTTGAAAGCATTAATCTGTTGATAACAAATCAATGGAGATGTACTGATAGATTCAGACATGGTTGGTCGTCATCGCATTTATTTGATTTCGTTAGATTTTAATCTTTCCATTTTGTTTGCTGATCCAGTCGACTGAGTATTAACTACAACTGTCTTCATTTGCATCTCCTTTCACCATCATCCGCAGATATTAATTATGTCTATCAGCATTTCTAATTCCTTGTTGTTGCTTACTGAAGTGAGCACGGGTACTTGGCTGTGTGACTGAGATGTTGGAGAAGCTTGCTGTGCATTCATGTGGATCGGAGGTTCGGTTTGCCCCTACTTTAAGCTGGGGTATGGTTTGGTGCTTGGAGCAAATGTTTCCTACCTTCTTAACCTTGGGTTGGCCAGTTTTGTTTTTCAGTGAAATAAGGTAAATGAAAACTGAGCAGAATTCCATAATTTCTATTTATCTATCTATCTATCTATTTATCTATCTATCTATACCTATCTATCTATCTATCTATCTATCTATCTGTCTATCCATCTCTGTCTATTTGCACAAATGATTTGTTTATAGTGATCAATTGTATGTGCCACACATTAGCTCACTCTCTCCATCAAATTGAGGTTGTCTGAACAGGGGCACAGTGTGCCATGCATCAGGTGTCAAAGTGATCATAGAGCAGCATGAGATGAAGTATTTCTCTCAAGAACACAACACACTACCTGGTCTAGGAACTGAAATCACGTTCGCTAGATCATGTGTAGAGCACCCTAACCACTAAGTCAACCGTCCTCAAACATACACACACACGCACACACACACATATATACATATATATACATACATATATACATATATATATACACACACACACACACATACATATGCACATGTGTGTCTATATACATATCAACATATGCAAACCAACACACAAATCTATACAAACGTAGATCACTGTACACACAGATACCTCCCTTCGTTGTAGCTCTTTGCAAGCACAGTCACATGAAACAAAAGACGACAGCATGCACTTACATACACACACACACACACACACACACACACAGATACATGCACGTACATGTAGACGTACACTCAAGTGTGCACACATTTCCGACTTGTTATCTCTGCTCTGTGTTCCTACACTGATTTGGCCAATTAAAATTCCTGATAAAAACTGCGTTTCTATGTGACTCGGTTATAAAGTAATTACTGAACGGACAGAACTTGAGACCTTCATCCTTCGTTAGTAACAACTTTACTCTGTGAAGTGGTTTTACATACAGACATATCTATATATATACATATACACATACGCATAAATATATATATGCATATGTATATATATATCTAGATAGCTATGTTTATCAATCTAACTATCTGTGTGTTTGTGTGTGTGAAACAAACGATAGAGATGGTAAATAGAATGCGCAGGGAACTTTATTGCTCACAACGATCGTTTCAGCACATCCTGGATGGTTCCTTCATGTGTGAGAAACTATACAACTAGTTGTGATGCAACCCTCAGTGAAGAAACGTCTTGTCAGGTTGCATGATAAGAGAATATATATATATATATATATATATATATATAT
>NC_069001.1:34762306-34763916 GCF_001194135.2 Octopus bimaculoides
GAAATGAAAAGTTTTTACTCTTCTAAACCAGAAACGCGTCTATGATTAACTACGACTGGTTAGGTTTGTTATTTTTTCTTCTTGTTTTGCCTTTGTGAGTTACAAGTACTGCTATCTGTTGGAGTTTCAGCACTTTAGCTGCTATTTCTGAACTTCGGTATGTGGTGAAGCAACTGTTGCTGATCCCTTAATTATGTTTATAGATGTATAAGAACTTTTAAATAAGTTCTTCACCAACAATGGTGTTTACATACCGAATAGCTTGGTAAAAATTATTAATTATTAATTTATATATATATTAATTGGCATAACTCAATAACGCTGACATCACTCTGCTGTTGGCTCTCTCTCTCTCTCTTTCTCTCTCTCTCTCTCTCTCTCTCTCTCTCTCTCATTGACACTGGCTCTTCTGACTTTGACGTTCTGCTACGGTGATGTGACGACTCTGGGCATTCCGCCATGTCAACCAGATGTGTCAATAATAATAACAGTAACAGTAATAATAATAATAATAATGATAATAATAATAATAATAGTAATGATAGGATTTCAAGATTGGAGTTTGGGTGTTGAGTGTCTTCTACGATAAGTTAATATTCAAGTACCAAAGCTTATAATTTGCAGAAGGAGACCCTGTGAGTCCTCTGACAACAGGTTGCTGTCTGCTCTTGCAGAATCAACCAGAACAAGTAAGACTGAGAGCTCTGAGAAGTAAAACAATACTAAATGATTTCTTTTCTTCTTTTATTTGTTTTAGTCATTTTGACGGTGGCCATGCTGGAGCACTGCCTTTAGTCAAACAAATCGACCCCAGGGCTTATTCTTTGTAAGCCTAGTACTTATTCTATTGGTCTCTTTTGCTGAACCGCTAAGTTATGGGGACATAAACACACCAGCATCGGTTGTCAAGTGATGGTGGGGGCGGGGACAAACACTGACAGACAGACACACACACACACACACACACACACACACATATATATATATATACGATGGGCGTTTTTCAGTTTCCGTCTGACAAATCCACTCACAAGGCTTTGGTCGGACCGAGGCTATAGTAGAAGACACTTGTCCACGGTGCCACGCAGTGGGACCGAACGCAGAACCATGTGGTTGGTAAGCAAGCTACCTACCACACAGCCTCTCCTGCACCTAATAATAATAATAATAATAATGATGATGATAATAATAGTAATAATAGTGGTTTCAAATTTTTGGCACAAGTCAGCAATATTGTGGGGAGTGGGGAGGCAGGGACAAGTCAATTACATTGACCCCCGCAACAGATCTACTGGTCCTTATTTTATTAATTCTGAAAGGATGAAAGCAAAGCTGACCTCAATAGAACTTGAACTCAGAATGTAAAGACAGGATGAAATGAGGCTAAGCATTTGGCATGGCAACAATCTTGCCAGCTTACTGCCTTCAATGATGGTGATGATGATGATGACGATGACGGTGATGATGACGATGATGATGATGATGATGATGATGATGATGATGATGATGATGATGATGATGATGATGACGATGACGATGATGATGACGATGACGGTGATGATGACGATGATGATGATGATGATGATGATGATGATGATGATGATGATGAT
>NC_069001.1:34765998-34770998 GCF_001194135.2 Octopus bimaculoides
ATTGCAGGAGAATAGGAATGAAATATGACATGACAGTGTTAATGTTGTATGAGACATGTAATGGAAGCATGCAAATAGATTGCCGATATCATATTGCATCAGATATATTATATATCATATATTACATATATACATATATATATATGTGTAATATAATGATATACATACATACATACATACATACATATATATATTATATATATATATATATGTGTGTATATATATATATATATATATATATAGATATATATATTATAATATACACATAATTTATTGTATATATATATATATATATATATATATATATATTCGATATTACTGGATATATGACACTCTGGATGATATATGTATGTATGTGTGTATGTATGAAATAGCAAAGCTTGCTTCCCAACCACATGGTTCCAGGTTCAGTTCCACTATGAGGCACCCTGGGCAATTGTCCTTTGATACAGAAGATACATTTCTTTCCCCATGTCAGCAGCATTTGGATGGGATGCATTGCAGCATCTTTTCTATGGCTGGACAATGTCCTTCTGGTCATAAACTCTCGCTTATTTTCAAGCACGATAATATTTCCCCATGGCTGAACATGTTTTCACAGAAGACTGGAAAGAGCGATTCCAGCTGTCCGACAGCCATTCTCATTTATGTCTGTCTATTGCATCATATCTAAACAAGGAGACACAAACGCACACACACACACAGGCACACACATCTATCTTTTACTTGTTCCACTCATTAGACTGCGGCCATGCTGGGGCACTGTCATGAAGACCTTTTAGTTAAATGAATCAACTCCATTTCTTTTTTTTTTTCAATCCTCTCATTGTCACAGCTATTTCAAGGGAGAAAATCACTTCATAATATTTGGTGGGATTAAAAGACCGAATTTGAAATCAAGAAATTATAAGGAAAAAGAATTCACATACTTAATTTTTTCGTTAACCTATTGTTGTGGAGGACACCCTCTGGGAGAGAAGTGCTGGGGCCAATTTCAAAGTGGAATGTAGGCCTGACAGTAGCCCAATAATGGGGTCAAGTCAAATATACAGTGCAGTAGAGCTCAGTGCAATCTTCTGACTGCTCAGCTCCTGTCAAACTATACAACCTAAGCCAAGACAGAAAACAGACATTAAATGATGATGATAATGAAGGGAAGGAGGAGGATGATAACTTATTATGAAGTTCTTGAAATTTCCAGTTGGTGGTAATTATGTAAATTACCATTTCGCTCTTTTTAGATCTCATCAGCATGACATAACCTTTGACTGAAAAGTCACATGAATTTGATGAAATGCTTTCTTAGAGACATCGATATAGTTAAATCATAAAATAAATGAACAGCAACAGAAATCGATATGTGTTTATATTCATGGAAAGGAGGTTTGAAAATACAACAACAACATGAAATTGAATCTTACCACTTCTGTTATCACTTTGATTTCTTTAATGACTTGGTCACAAGAGATGTCAGGGAGGTGAATATCTTCTGGCTTTCATTAGGCACGCCAAAATGTATGGAAGGAAGGAAGGAAGAGAATCTTCCATTGATCTACATTAAATGCTTGCAAGGGAGAGAACTCCACTAAAGGTACCAATGCACCAGGTATTGCTGTTTAAACTGGACAATGGACAGTAGTAGGCATCCGTTGGTCTTGAGAGGCCATGGATCTGCACCTGAAGAAATCGTGTCAACTACTGATGGTGGTGCAGCATCTGCTGTGGCTGTAGAGAGGCCCACATGGGAGTGACAGTCATGTATACAGTGACTGCATTTGAAGGAGCTCTCTGCCGGTGCTACTGGGTTTTTTCCGTCCACCAAATGCACCTTTCTTTAGTAGTGAGTTCCTGTTCTTCTCCCCCTTTTGCCGTATCTGTCTCCAGCATGGGCAATCATTTGCAACCTCCTCCCATCTCAGAACATCCAGGTCAAGTGACTTCATATCTTTCTTGCAGGCATCCTTGAAACAAAGATGAGGTTGTCCTTGTGCTCTTGCGCCAATGTTCAGATCCCCATGATGGACAAATAGTTAATAGGACAGGCTTCTACATGGATTCCGTCAATTTTAAAACCAAATTTCATTCACAAGGTTTTGGTTGGTCTGCGATTATTATTCGTTTTTTTTTTTTATTATTATTATATATTTTACTTGACCCCATTATTAGGCTACTGCCAGGTTGGGATTCCACCTAGAAATTGGCCCCAGTACTCATTTTTAAAAATTTAGTCCATATTCTTTCACCCTTTTTTGCTAAACTGCTAAGTTACAGAGACTGCCGACAGTAGTTGACAAGTAGTAGAAGAGGGAGAAATACTAACACAAAGACGTACCCACAAATACATACGTGTATGTGACAGGCTTCCACACAGTTTCCATTTACTAAATTCAGCCACATTGGTCAACCTAGGGCTTTTAGTTGAAAGTACTTGTTGAAGGTGTAGTAAATTGGGTTGGAACCCAAACTACAGAATGGTCAAGTAAACTTCTAAAACCCTATCACCATGCCTGAAGACACTAACTCAGGGAGCAACAAACTGAAACTGAACTCAGACCACTTAGTTGTGAAGTAAACAACTTAACCCCCTACAGTCGCACTTGTGCCATAATGCCATGATATATTTCTGGGGGACAGACAACACGTTGTTTTGTGGATTGTTTTTGGTGCCACAGAAATAAAAAATAAAAAGAACAAATATTTTGTTTCCATGCTGTGTGAGTAACAGACTTTTTATCAAAATATTTATCGATTTACCTCAGGAAAAAAAAAGGGGGAAAAAAAACATTCTAGAATCAATTCTAACAACAAAGAAAAGTAAACAAAAAAGAATTAAAGTATTTTTGTGTTTTTTTATTCATTGTTTTATTTATTTGCATTTGATATCATCAATTATACATTGCGTAATTTGATTCTGTCGCTTGTCATCATAATTCACATGATGGCTCGGTCAGAAAAACACAAATCACTGAGCGATCTGTGACCAAATTATGAACTAATAAAAAGCCACAAAGACAGAATCGGTGAACTGTGACCAAAACAGCTATAATTAAATGGTTGGGTTGAAAATACTGTCTGGCCAATATGTGTTTGTCTACAGATCTGTTTGTACTGTCCAAGCTGGAATAATGGCTTAAGGTCATGGATGATGAAGACGAGGGGGAAAAATCTTATGACGGGGTCTTTATCTATGGTTAGAATGAAAGTAATTCTTTCTTCTTGCTGGTGTTGCTGTTGATGATGATGATTACCTTGAAGGTGGTAATGATAATGGTTAGAGTGTCGGGCTTACAATCATGAGGTAGGGAGTTCAAATCCTGGACTGGGCTGCATGTTGTGTTCTTGAGCAAGACACTTTATTTCACATTGCACCAGTTCACTCAGCTGTAGAACTGAGTTGCAACGCCACTGGTGCCAAGCTGTATTGGCCCCTTTGCTTTTCTCTTGGATAACATCTGTGGCATGAGGAGGAGAGGCTGGACAGGGCACTGGTCTGTCACAGGATTACTCATTTTTGCCAGCTGAGTGGACAGGAACAAAGTGAAATGAAGTGCCTTGCTCAAGAACAGAACACATCATCCAGTCCAGGAATCAAAACCACAATCTTACCATCATGTGTCCAACACCCTAACCACTAAGCCACGTGCTCCCCACACCAGCTTGATATGAACAAAGTGTTTCCCCTTGAAACAGAGACAGTGTATTTCAACAGAGTGGCTGTGTGGTAAGTAACTTGCTTACCAACCACATGGCTCTGGGTTCAGTCCCACTGCATGACACCTTGGGCAAGTGTCTTCTACTATAGCCTCGGGCCAACCAAAGCCCTGTGAGTGGATTTGGTAGACGGAAACTGAAGGAAGCCCATCGTATATATGTATATATATATATATATATATGTGTGTGTGTGTGTGTGTGTGTGTGTGTGTGTGTGTGTGTGTGTGTGTGTGTGTGTGTGTGTGTGTGTGTGTGTGTGTGTGTGTGTATGTTTGTATGTCTGTGTTTGTCTCCCCCAACATCCCTTGACAACCGGTTGGTCTGTTTATGTCCCCCTCAAAAGAACAAAAAGCAGAATTCACTGCTAACCTCTGTAGGATTTGAACCCAAACAGCAGAAATCCAAAGTAAATACAAAACATTTGTCCTACACTCCAGCATTAGTGCCAATTTGATTCACGCATGTTCTTTAAATGGCAAGAACAATATTAAAAATCAGAATGAGAAATATTGCTGAAACAGCTTAATCAATGGTTGTTAGCAAAAACTTCATGCTGTGTCCTGCTGTCAGAACATACCATACGTTACAGTAGAATTCAGTGGAATTTCTTCGTGTTTATTTCTGAATAAGCTCTGTCAATTCACTTGTCGACAAACAGCATTAAAACTAAACTGATTAAAAACCAAGAGATTTATTGCATGAATATATTACCATTTTTAGATGTATTCCACTTTTAGAGACAGTCTGACCATGTTACATGTTTTCTATGCTTATTTAAACCAGCTTATCCATGTTCAATTCAATTCTCCTGGTATTTATTTTATTGAAGTGCTGATATTTGCGAAAAATAAAATTTAAGTGGAATTACAGACAAGAAGAGCTTTGTGGTTAACAAGTTCACTTGCAGCTATATGGTTTCAAGTTCTGTCCCACTGCATGGTAGCATAGAAAAGTATCTTACTAGACCTCCTGGACAAGCAATGCTGGAGGAGTGAATTTCATAAATTGAAACTGTGTAGAAGCCTGTCTTGTATATATGTGTCTACATGTGTGTGTGTGTTTCTGTTTTTTACACCATCTCATGTATATATGTCTATATATTTCTGTGTATATATATATATATATATATATATATATAAATATTGTGATCACGTGACTGACCAGGCTATCAGATGTTGTTACACATTGCTGGTCACAATGTGCTTTTGCATTGTTTTAGCCTTTATGTGGGTAATAAAGAAATAAATTATTATTATTATTATTATTATTATTATTATTATCATTATTAT
>NC_069001.1:34776270-34781990 GCF_001194135.2 Octopus bimaculoides
CCTTTCTACTATTGGCACAAAGACTGAAATTTGGGAGAGTCAATTACATTGACCCCAGTACTCAACTGGTACTTATTTTATCAACCCTGAAAGGATGAAAGGTAAAGTCAACCTCAGAGGAATTTGAACTCAGAACATACAGACACAAGAATTTACCGCTAATCATTTTTCCCTAATGACTCTGCCAGTTTGCTGCCTTAGATAACTATATAAATACCACTAGGCAGATATAGCAATTAAAAAACGAACAAGATTAACCCTTTCGTTATCAACCTGGCTGAAACCGGCTCTGGCTCTGTAGTACAAATGTCTTGTTTTCATAAGTTTTGAATTAAAATCTTCCACCAAACCTTAGTCACAATTTATGTTCCTAACACTAGCTTAATGATAACTAAGTTATTTTACTAAATTCTTTGTTATATTTAAAGTAATTGAAAGAAACACAGAGCATCTCAAAATAAATGCAGCAACAAAAGGTTTAAGCTATAAAAAATATTAATATTTCCAATATTATTTCCCATATATTATATTTTAGTCTCTTAGGTCATTACAAATTGTTTCCTTGGTCTCCTACAATGTTTTATGCCTCACTAAATACACAATTTACTAAGAAACCAATTATTTCTTCCAGTTCCTTGTACCAATACTTAAAGATTGATATTAGGGCAGTCAGAGTCGTCCAGGTCAACATTTACATCATGGGAGATTGACAGTCTTTTGTTTAGCTGTTTGATTTATTTCTATGGATTTTCTGATTAAATATCTTCATTTATGTTCCATTTTGCTTTTGCTTCACTTTTTCTTGGCCAATATTTCGAAAGTGAGACAAGATTATTTCATGAGTACAAAAATAAAATAAAATAAAATAAATGAAAAATAAAAACCTTATCATGTAATTTCATATTTGATATTAATTTTTTGAAAATATTTTGGTTCTTTTGTATGTAATTCATTGTTAGCATGGGTTAGATAGTTCTGTAAATCTTAATGTTTGCTTGAAAATGCTATTGATAAAATGAATGTTGTTTCCTTAAAACCAACATTTTTGCTGTGTGATTTAGAAAGGAGCACATCTGTTTTTGTTGTTGTTGTTTTTCTTTTGTTCTTTTGGGCTAGTGTAATGGAGGAAATTTGCAAGAATTAATTCTAAATTAATTAAAGCTAGGTTTGGTTCAAATATTTACCAATCAGTAAAAGGCAGACAAGAATCCACTTACCAGTTCTCACTTAACCAATGCTAAACTACACTCCATTTCTTTCAGTTAATTTTTAAAATAATGAATGATTTAGAAAATAACTTTATTATTAATCTGGTGTTTGGAATATAAATAAACATGAAATTTCAATGGGAGGTTTTGATTTTGATCACCAAAAGCAAGCAGTTTGTATTATGGAACCATGGACAGCCTCAAGTGCAATGGTATCAAAAAGGTTAAGAGTCTTGTAAATTGGCAGGCAGTTAACCAGAATGTCTAGTTCAAATATTTGCCATTCTGTAAAGGACAGACAAGGATCCACATAAAATCTCTTACTTAAGTCTTTAATTACCATATTTCTGATGAAATACACTTCCTTTGAATCAATTAATTTGGAAAATTATGAAGAATTTAGTAAAACCATTTTGTCATTATAAATCTGGTGCTTGGGAGATTGGCGAACATGAAATTTTGATGGAAGGTTTTAATTTCAATCATTTTATAACAGAAAGTCTGCATTGTAGAACAAGGGGAACTCTCAGGTGGATTGTTGTCGAAAGGGTTAAAGAATATCACATGATATTTACAATAAATCTAATTTACCTATTATCTATTAGAATTGTATTTTCAATTATCTTGGGCGAAAACACTTTGCTAGAAAAACAATTATTCTGATGTAAATATTTTGAAATATGTTTATGGCGATGTTATATGCACTTCTTTGAACAATACCAAATTTTTAATGTATAAAATAAATATAAATGGACTATTTATCTACTTATTACTGTCTATCTCTCTCTTGTATCTTTCTATCATTATGTATGTATCTATCTATCTACCTATCTATCTATCTATCTTCTCCCTCTCTCTCTCTCTCTCTCTCTCTCTCTCTTTCTCTCTCTCTCTCTCTCTCTCTTGCTATTAATGTCCATTCCTTCTCTTGCAAGTTAAAGAGCAAGATACTGACTCTATACTGTTTGTCTGCTTTCCATCTTCCATTTCATTTTTATAAATTGCCTTTCATTGTTCCGTTCACAAACACCCTCTGAGGTCGTTTCTAATTTTCTCATATACCATTTCGAAAATAATTACATTAGTTTTTTATTCATTTATTTCAAATTTAACCCTTTTCATTCTAACCATTCCTGAGACCACCCTTTGTTCCATGACACAAACTTTGTTTTAAAGTGATCTAAATTGAAAAAAACCTTCCATCAAAACTTTGTCAGTTTATATTCCAAACATCATTTTAATAATATCGAAGTTATCTTACTAAATTCTTCATCATTTTCAAATTGAATTTAAACAACAACAGTGTGTTTCAACAGAAATAAAATAACAAAAGTGTTAATCTCTAATTTATTTTTATTAAGAAATACTAGGTTATTTGTCTCTTTAAGTTAAATCAAAATCTTTTATATTTTTCTCCTCTCACTCTTGTTTTTTTATTTTTGTTTTGTTTTTACTAGGTACGAAATCCTTTCTTGTATGGGGATGGGCATATATAGTTGAGAGAATCGGTACCAGAATTATATTTGCATTTAATTCATTAAATTCATGGTCTGTGAAAGAAGAATGGAAAAAAAAATTGGAGTTAAATTCCACAGATTTTTGTGCTGCAGTTTGTTTGGCATCGAACTACACATGATGTTTTTGCATCAAATGTGCACCAATTCTTACATGCATTCCAAGAACACCAGTTCTTGCGTGCAGCCAGTGAATGTTCACCAATTCTTCGATGCATCATTTGTGCAGCAAAAGTAATTGCGGTGTCAAAGGTTCAAACTGATACAAACTTTCTCCTTGGGGGACTGTTTAACATATGAATAAAAACCAAAACAGTCAGCAGTGTGAAAGGAAGTACGTGTTGGATAATGTAGTCCTAGATATACTTAACCCTTCGCCTGGACATAGACAAACAAAAGAATGGAATAAATAAAGATGAGATGGTTACAAGTGATATATATTCAATGATATATCTATGGGAGCTGGACTGCCTTGGGAATATACAATGGCTACAAGAACAACTCCAACAACAACTATAGCAACAAAAACAACCACCATGAGAACAGCATTAACAGTAACAACAACAACACTGTTTAATCAAAGATGAATAGGTTTGAACATTGAAAATGTATGCAACAGACAATGCTCTGACTGACCAGGTACAAACAATAACAAAGCTACCACTGCACAAACAGAGGACACAGTACTGTGCGAGTTCTAATCACGTCAAAGCATGACATTTCCAGAATTGTTCACGTTTTGGTTGTTCTTAACTCTTTAGCTTCTTTCGTTTCATAATGTAGAAGTTCTCAGACAGAAGCTGACACAGGGATTCTCATCACCATCATCATCCCTACCATCATCTTCATCATCATCATCATCATTGTCGTCATCATCACCATCATCTTCATCATCATCATAATCGTCATTATCATCATCATCATTTTCATCACCATCATCTCCATCATCATCATCTTCATCATTGTCCTCACCACCAGCAGCATCATCATCATCATCATCATCATCACCATCATCATCTTCATCATTGTCCTCACCACCACCATCATCATCATCATCATCACCATCATCATCTTCATCATCACCATCACCATCACCATCACTGCCACCACTATTACTGCCATCATTGTCAGTATTGTTGTCATTATCACTTCCACTATCACCACAGCCCTTCTCCTCCATGGCATCATCTCTACCACCACCAACACCACCAGCAGAACTACCAACACCACCACCATCCTCATCACCATTGTCTTCACCATCACCACCGCCACATCTATTACCATCATGATCATCATCTTCACTGCTTACACATTTGTTTTTTTCCATCCTCTCAGACTTCTTAAGACTTCTTAAGCAGCATTCTTACAGCTGCACACCCTTCCTGATAGCAATTCTTTAACCAAAAACTACCTAAAGTATTACAGCTCTAAAACAGTTCTTTTAGAGTGTGTTTTTTCTCAGACTTACGGAAGACTAACCGATATATATATACGAGGAGTAGATAGACAGCCGACAACTGATGAAGGGTCCTTTCTCTATGTTTACTTATCGTGTTTTCCATTTTTTCTCATAGTTTACATATTTCATGTTATATGCACCGTTGGTGACGTCCTGTACCCTTATATGCATGTATATATATGTGTGTGTGTATTATAAATTGTTTATTATTTAATTGAGCATGACATATCCATTACTAAGTACATATATATATATATATGTGTGTGTGTGTAATTTATATATATATATATATATATATATATATATATATATATATATATATATTGATATATATTGATATATATTGATATATAAATTCACAATTAGGCAATGGTGTAGATAAAATCCAGACTACATACATATGTTTCATAGCTAGCAAAACCTCAGAAGAAGTAATTATCCAAATGAGAGGTTAATCCACTAGCTACTCATAAGAAAAGATACACCTACAACGGACTGCTCAAAGCTTACTATCTTCCTACACTTTGTTCCTTGGATCACACTTTTACTTATTATATATATATGTAGTTTCTGTCTACAATTCCACACATAAAGCACTCATCAGCCTCGTTTGCCTAAGGCTTCATGCAGTGTAATTAATAACAGCAACAAGTTCAAACTGCTAACGACACAGCATACATTCTCTTCATTAATTTCACGTTTTCACAGTAGGTTTCCCATCCAATTATCTCTCTGAAGCATTTGTTAACTTAAGCTCATTGTAATTACTTTCTGTTCACCACAGAAAAATGCAACTCAAGCATTTTGGGTTAGTTTTGAGATTTTTGCAAGGTTTAAAATTAAAGGCTTCCTTTCAGTGATAGGGTTAATTTCAAAATCTAACACTTATTTGGCAGTGCTTTTTTAAAGGGTTGGCATGTACCCAATGTTTGTTTGTTAACAAGGTATGTTCTTTAATTGTCATCTCTTCAGTGTTGTATGCAACATGTTTATGAATTCCATGACTGGTCTGTTACAGAAATGAAATTCAGTTGTGTATATATATATATATATATATATATATATATATATATATATTTCAGAGCCCCCTCCCCTACCTACCTATACATATATAAAATTGCAATATAGAATACAGTAATTTCATGCTATTAAAAGCTTCAAAATCTCTCAGAGGCACACATGATGTTTGATTTAATCATCATCAGACTTGGTTTCTTTGTACATCTTGCTTCATCCAACATTTGTTCCAAATCAGTTCACATGTGAACAGTACATAATAAAACAGACTTCAGTACACACTTCAACCAGCACAGGGGAAAGAAAATTAATCCAGTTACTTAACCTGCCAGAGAGTAATTTTGAAATATTTAGTGACATGAAATGACACACTCTGTACTTGTAAAAAATATATGAAATAGTTCTATACACTACGTTGAGTACTTGGTAATTTGCCGTATGAATGAAACTTCATTACTATATACATATGTATATGTATATATATATATATATATATATATATATATATATATATATATATAT
>NC_069001.1:34782365-34792029 GCF_001194135.2 Octopus bimaculoides
TATGTATGTATGTATGTATGTATCTGATATTATATGGCTGAGACATGAATTTGCATGATAAAACTTTTTTTGTCTCATTAAACATGGACAGCAAAGAAACTCTTATTTGAAAAGTATTTTATTGAAGAGTTACCTTCAAATGCACTTTCCTCTGCTTCCTCTCTCTCTCTTTCCATTGTTCTATTTCTCCTTTTCTCTCTTTCTCTCTCCCTCTCATCAATTCCTCACTGCTTTTTTGGTTTTATTGACATCAAGATGACGAGAAATTTATAAAAATACAGACAAACATTTGTGTTGTATCACTGTGTGTGTGTATCTTTCTTATCATATAAATGTCATTAAATATGGAATAAAATTAGTAAAATAAATAACTAAATAATTGAATAAACACCAACGAAGCCTCTCGTAAAATATAAGAAACAAATTTATTACTATTTTCATATTTCAGTATTCGTGTACTTTTACAGAAGATCTTTTGCATATTTCGGAATAGCTGCAACAGGCAGCATCTATTTTGGCATTAGCTTTATAAAGCTTTATTTAGTTTGCAGGGGAAAAAGATAGTTAAGAAAAGGACAGAAAACAAAAATATAATAAGTATAATAATAAATGTAATAAAAATGTAATAACAGACAAATCATGTTTTCTTATTTTTATCGAAGTAAAACAATAAAATGGATGGAATATTTGCAAGAGTTTCACTTTCACCAAAAATCATGTTTTCTTTTTTTTTGGAGGTTTTTTGGATTTTTTTTTTCTCTGACAAATGATGGTTCTATTTACCAAATGCACACAAGTTTATAATTTTCTTGTCACCATAATACACATGCACACACACACACACACACACACACACACACACAACCACAAATAAAAACCATCCAAGGCTGCTTGCTTTGCTTGAAAATGCATTTAAATCATTATCATCATCATCATCATCATCATCATCATCATTTAAAGTTCATGTTCCTAGCTGGCATGGGTTGAATGGGTTGACAGATCTGATGGGTCCCAGGACAGTACCGTGCTCCAATGTCCACTTTGGCATGGTTTCTACAGCTGGATGCCTTTCCTATCACCAACCATTTTACAATGTGTACTGATTGTTTCTCTTTTTTTGTGCTACCAACACTACTAAAGAGTGGATTTAATAGGCAGAAAAAGAGCCTGTCATATGTTTAATTAAAGTTTTAATTTTTTTTAATTTTTAATTAACCTTTCGTCTTATAAAATAATTTTGGGGGTCAATTTGTTTGAGTAAATCATTCAGGGCGTTACCATCGCATGGCCACTTTCAAGTGACTGAAAGGAGTGAAAGATACAAGATGTGGTGTGTGTGTGTGTGTGTGTGTGTGTGTGTGTGTGTGTGTGTTTGTAAGTTTGTGTTGTCTTGTCTTAAAATCATGTGATACTTGTGGTAAATGTTATTGTCATAAAGTCATGTCATTCATTTCTAGTCTTCTACAAACACAAGAGCAGCCAAGGGGAAATATTTACTTTGGTGAGGATTGGTGACAGGAAAAGCATCCAGATGTAGAAAATCTACTTAAAAAAACAATAATAAAACTCTGTCTAATCTATGCAAGCAAGGAAAAGCAAATGTGGGAACTGATGATGACAGTGATGTTGATAATGATGTTGATGATTGTGAGGGCGGTGATAACGATGAAGATTATGATGATGAAGCTGATGTTGATGATGGTGATGATAATCATGATGATGGTGGTTATGATGATGATGATGATGATGATGGTTATGATGACTGTGATACTGACTGTTATAATGATGATGATGATAACGATAATATCAATGATGATTGTGATGATGATGGTGATGATGATGATGATGATGATGATGTGATGATAATGTTGATGATAACGATCTACCTGCTCTGCTATCACCTTGATATATATTTCTCGAAACATTTTTCTTTTCATATATGACCCCCACTCCTCCCGTCACCCCACCACACAACTACCACAACACCACCACCACCACCACTAAACCTCGCAGTGTAATCATACGGCATCCCAAATGTTTTGATATCTGCTTTTTAATTCTATTTGTTCCTTTACATATATATTTTGTATATTAATGTCATTCTTTGTTTTGTTTCGTTTTTTATTTGATTATTATTATTTTTTTTTTTTGCTTTCTTTTTTTTTTCGATTTTCTGTACTTGTGTTTGAAATAAAACACTGAAATAGAGATCAATACCAGTTATGTTTCTTCTCCTCTTTGTACATCTGATTGCGCTTGTATTTGTTTTTACTCTCCAGCATATATACATACATATATACGCATACACACACACATAAATATATATACATATATGCATCAATATACATACATATGCATGAATATACATACCTATACATACATATATATATATAATATATATATTTACACAGAAATATGTATAAAGATGTATATACGTATATATATTTACAAACAAATATATGCATATATGCATATATGTATATATATATATATATATATATGCATATGTATATATGTGTAAATATATGTGTAAATATATATTTATATATATAGCATATATACATATGCACATATTTATATATATATTATACAGATATATATATATATGTATATATATATGTATATATATATGTGTGTGTGTGTGAGTATACACACACACACACACACATGTGCATGCACACATGCATACATATATATGTATACACACATTCGATGGTAAATATAATTTTGTCTCTCGAAATTATTTTATGCAAACATTTTTATGTGGTTTCCTCTTTGAATCAAAGAAAACTAGAACGAACAAAATCTCTAGAAAGAAACAAAAAAACAACAACATAAAAATACTTTAAAAAAAAACATATAAAACAGTAAAAATAAAATAATAACAAAATGAAAGCCAACCACAACAACAAGAATAACGCTCACAACAAAAGCATATATTATAACAATGGAAGCATATAATCAAATGTTTGACCAAGTCAGTATTTTATCTGTGGCTAGCCAGCTCAAAGAATATATTTGCCACATCTTTCTAACATTAAATTGAAACCAGATACAATTCTGCAAATGGTAATTCCATTGCTAGACAACATAATAAATCTAAAAACCTATATTGGTTAGTTCCTCTATTGTAACGGTTCTTTGTGAATAATTCTCTTATGATGATAATGACGAGGATTCTAATAATAATAATAATAATAATAATAATAATAATAATAGTGTGCCAAACTGTATTTTGCAACATTTCTAAGTAAGTTTCTTAAGATTTATGTAGACATGCTGTTGCAAAATTTTGGGATAACATTCCTGCTAATTATAAATTGGCATGTAATAGCTTCGTGGAGGTACATGGCTTAGTGGTCAAGGTTTTGGCCTCATGATCATAAGATTGTGGTTTTGATTCCTTTTGCTGAACTGCTAGTTTACGGGGACGTAAACACACCAGCATTGGTTGTCAAGTGATGTTTGGGGAGACAAACACAAACACACAAACATATACACACACATACATATATATACATATATACGACAGGTTTCTTTCAGTTTCCATCTACCAAATCCACTCACAAGGCTTTGGTCAACCCAAGGTTATAGTAGAAGACACTGTGGGACTGAACCCGGAACCATGTGGTTGGGAAGTAATAATAATAATAATTGCAACATGCAGTTTTACATTTATATATATATATATATATATATATATTTAAAGAATGTAGCCAACTGGATTTAACCAAATATATTGACTTTTTAATTATATATACATATAAATATATAAGTGAGTGGACAAATAATAAAAGGATACTCAACACATTTATTGGGAGTTACATATATGGATCAAAACAGTTTGATTCAAATTCCTTGGTACTTCAAGTTTCAAAGTATGATGCTAATCCTCACCCATCAGAATTTCAAATTTCCAGTGGCTGAGAATTTGCATCACATTTTGAAACTTGAAGTACCAAGGAATTTGAATCAAACTGTTTTGACCCACATATATAAAAATATATATATGATGGGTTTCTTTCAGCCTCTATCTACTAAATCCACCCACAAGGGTTTGACCCAGGGTTATATTAGAAAGTACTCAGGGTACCACACAGAGGACTGGAACCTACATGTATATATATATAATGTCAAAACTCTTGTCATACGTTTCAAACCTGATTATCAATGCTCACTGCAGCTGCAGCCAATGTAATTGTTGTGTTTTTGGACAGTATTCTTTAAATAGTCTTATTCCAAGAGATGGTCGATAAGGATTGTTGCTTGTGTGTGTGTGTGTGTGTGTGTGTGTGTGTGTGTGTAGTGGTAGGGGAGAAAATAAATAAACAATTGTTTAGGAAAATAAAACTTTAATTGAATTCTTACAGGAATATATTGAAGAAATTATATTAGGACAGTTTAGCATCTGAAATCTTCAATTTAACATTTAATTTGCAAGTAAATAATAATAAGAATGATGATGATAATAATAATAGTAATAATAAGAAGAAGAAGAAGAGCACCAACAGCAATAAGAATAATAAAATTTCTACGGCTGGAATGTTGTCTTAGAAATTTTGAAAATAATAATAACAACAACAACGACAACAACAAGGAAAAACACTAACTCCAACAGCAACAACAACAACAACAGCAACAGTAACAATAATGGAATTTCTATGGCTGGAATGCAGTCTTAGAATTTTTAAAAATTAAGACAAGAACAACAAGAACACTAACACCACATCACCGCCACCACCGCCACCACTAAAGCCATAATAATGATAATAAGATATGTTTCAGGAAAAAAAATGGACACGTACACAAACAAATCTAGATGCTCAAGATTCTATCAGTACTCATGACTTGCAGGATTAAATACTCTGGTTTCAGTGCATAAAAATTTCTACAATTTAGTTAGATTTATGCTAATTCAATTGAAGTGAACTGCTTTAGCAAACACATATCTCTGATTGCTTGTTTACATGTTGTTGTTACAATTTTTATTATTACTATTATTATCATCATCATCATCATCATCATTATTATCATTATTATTATTATTATTATTATTATTATTATTATTATTAATTTTTGTTTGTTTGTAGTTGTCACTCATTTCTTTTCTCTTTTCTTTTTTTCATCCATTTTCGTACTGCAAAATGTTAAAAGTATTTTAGCATTTAATTCAATAGTTAATACATGCTACAAAATGTCAAAATTTCTTGGTTAGTTTGGCTACATTCTTTATATATATATATATATATATATATATGTATACACACACATACACACATGTACTTATATGATAAACGAGAACTGCATGCTATTATTATTATTATTATTATTATTATTATTTTTATAATTTTTGTCATTGACATTATCATCATCATCATCGTCGTCGTCATCGTTGTTGTTACTTTAAGTATCATTATCATCATCATTGTTGTCATTATTATTATTACTATTATTATTATCATTATTATTATTGTTGTTGTTGTTGTTGTTGTTCTGCTGTCCAAGTAGTAAATTTAAATGAGATTAACAATAGCTGCTGCACTTTGAAATGCCAAGGCTGGAAAAGTTGATGATAACCGTGGAAGCGATGACAGAATATATTTTATGGTTTGGTGAGGGTGTTGGCATTGACATCAAGGTGGGGGACAGAATGGACAGGGTATGGGTGCCAGCACAAGTACTAGCTCGTGTAGTGGCATGCCTATAGAATTTTACAAGGCAAGTAGTTCTTTCTGCAGCAGATTGAGGACTTTGGATTGGTAACATTGGGAAGAAACAAGGCAGCAAGATGGCAACATTGTTAGCATGCTGGGCAAAAGCTTTGTGGTTCAAGTAACATCCATCTTTTCATTCTGAGTTCAAATTCTGCTGCAGTCAAGTTTGCATTTCATCCTCAGTAGCAGAGGTCGATGTAACTGACTTCACCCACATCTTCCACGAAATTGCTGGCCTTGTGCCAAAATTTGAAACCAGTATTGGGAAGGGACTTGTTCTTAGAGTTTCCTTTATAGTATTTAACTGTGGAGGTTTGCCTTCTGAGCTCAAATCTTGCCAAAGTCAGCTTTGGTCTGAGACATTTTGGCACAACCCCTGAAAGGAGATTGCACATGCACGCACACACACGCACACACACGCGCACACACGCACACACACACACACACACACACACACACAAACATCTACATAGAGCAAGACAATCATATGTACATATTCATATACATTGAAAACTGTATATTCACATGCACAGATTATCAAATATTTATATATATATACACACATACACACACAGTCATACACATGCAGACTCCCACACAGGTACTCATATATATATACACACACACACAATTATGCACACATATTCCACATACAAGCAATGATAGATAGATAATTAGGTAGGCAGGCAGGCAGGCAGGCAAGCAGGTAGGCAGGCAGGTAGGTAGGTAGATAGATAGATAGATGGAAATAGATAGATAGATAGATAGAGAGATGGTGAGGGCCAGTGTCCTGCAGGATGCAGTATGTGGCTTATCAAATCCTGCTGAACATTCAACTTATGCTGAATGGAAGACAAAAGTTAAATGATGATAATGGTGATGATGATGATGATGATGATGATGTACACACACACACACACACACACATATACTCCCACATAGGCGATCATGTATGTGCACACATAATCACATACACACACATATATATATTCACACGTTGTCTACAAGTACGTACACACAGAGCCCTAGAATGAAGCAACAATCTACTTTTCATAACAATGTCCTTTTAGTATCACATGATATCTCCCCCACTATCACACACCAACACACACGTACGAACTACCATTATCATCATCTCACAAAAAACCTTCCGTTGTTGTCTGTTTACCTTTGTTTGTTCTTCTGTTTTAGCTGCTATTTCTGTTTGCAGTCTATCCCCACCCCCATACTCAATTGTCATCGCAGTTCGTCTCTCCACTTATCAAGCAACATCTGATAAGCAAGAAATCAGAATCTCTGGATAAAAAATCAAAAAAATCAAATAAATTCCTTAACCAAATTCTTTAATGTCAAGAGGCAAAATTATTTTTTGTTTCGTCTTATTTGTTATACTTTGTTTTTTTTCTATTTGTTTTTATTATTAGTTTTTTTTTTGCGGGAGGGAGCTTTTTTTTCTTTGTT
Organism: Octopus bimaculoides; assembly: GCF_001194135.2. NCBI lineage: Eukaryota > Metazoa > Mollusca > Cephalopoda > Octopoda > Octopodidae > Octopus > Octopus bimaculoides. The sequence continues at coordinate 34,789,541 of NC_069001.1, forward strand.
AAATATCACGAGAACCTTTCTGTTTGTTCATTGAATATTGACAAACAATAACAAGATGTCAGGTTGATATTTCATAATGAATGACGACAAGGAAGGGAAAAATTCTGCCACGGGTTCTGTTGGCCATCAGTAATTAATCATTTGAAACAAAATGATGAGATAAATAAAATAAAATAGAATTACATAATATAAATAAAGACTATAGAACTGAAATGTAATCGAGAGGTAGTGTTGGTGTTTGTTTTCATCAAATATAGTGTTACGAGGAATGATGAAAGCCAAGCAGATATGGTTCACATGAATTTTATATATCAAATATGGATTACACAATACGAAGGAGAGGACGGGATTTGTATTGTGCCTGTTTCGATGTATCAGTTATTGTCCAGCGCTGAAGAACTGTTGATGAATGCTGTCATGCACACACACACACACACAAACATATACTCTTTTACTCTTTTACTTGTTTCAGTCATTTGACTGCAGCCATTTGACTGCAGCCATGCTGGAGCACCACCTTTAGTCGAGCAAATCGACCCCAGGACTTATTCTTTGGAAGCCTAGTACTTATTCTATCGGTCCCTTTTGATGAACCGCTAAGTTACGGGGACGTAAACACACCACCATTGGTTGTCAAGCAATGTTGGGGAGACAAACGCAGACACACAAACATATACACACACACACATATATATATATACATATATACGACGGGCTTCTTTCAGTTTCCGTCTACCAAATCCACTCACAAGGCTTTGGTCGGCCCGAGGCTATAGTAGAAGACACTTGTTCCAAAATGCCACGCAGTGGGAATGAACCCGGAACCATGTGGTTGGTAAGCAGGCTACTTACCACACAGCCACTCCTGCGCCTATACATAAATATATACATATACATATATACAAATATATATGTATATATACATGAGTGTGAGTATGTGTGTCTTTATGTGTGTGTATATATATATATATATATATATACTTTCTTGATGTCACAAGCATTTCTGTACTTTCAAGTGAATATGAAATATTTCTCTTTAGAAACTGGATCCTGAGGTATGCATAAAGTTACAGATAATAACATGTAAATAATTATGTTCTAAAACCTTTTTGGATGGAGGAAATTGAAAGCTGCCTTTGGCATTTTCTATCAAATATTTAGTCACAATTATCTATAGCTTTATATGCAGTTTGAGAACAAATTTTAAAAAGAATACGTATATACATGATATTTGCTGAAAAGTTCCTAGCTTTAAGGGTATCACGAAAGGCCTGGTTGGAGGCCAGACATTCCAAGTTTTTTGACAGGGCTTGGAAAAACTGAAGGACTTCTGTAATAAGTGTGTGAATCTGAGAAAGGAATATGTTTAATAAAATCATAATTAACTGATCCTCCTGTATTTTCTTTTACCCAAAGCTGGGAACTTTTAAGCATCCTTTTGTATATGTACACACACATATATATATATATATATATATGTATATATATATATATGCATATACATACATACATATATATATCATCATCATCATCATCATCGTTTAACGTCCACTTTCCATGCTAGCATGGGTTGGACGATTTGACTGAGGACTAGACCGGTGAACCAGATGGCTACACCAGGCTCCAATCTGATTTGGCAGAGTTTCTACAGCTGGATGCCCTTCCTAACGCGTATATATATATATATATATATATATATATATGCATTCTCTCCCTTTTTTTTTTGTCTTTATTTCCTCGTGTACTTTCCAGAATGTATATATGCACACACACACACACACACAATACACCCCCACACACACACAACACACACATATAACACAAACACACACACACAACACACAACATATATGTAGTTATACAACAAAAACACAAATAGGGTTTACTCGCGCACGCACGCGTGTATGCGTGTGTAGATATATATGTATACATATGTGTATAAAAGCATGTGAATGTGTGTGTGTGTGCAGATATATATGTATACATGTGTATAAAAGTGTGTGTAGGTAGATATATATGGATACAAATGTATATAAACATGTATGTGCAGCTATATATGTATAAATATATGTATAAACGTGTGTGTGTGCGTGTAGTAAAGTAAAACAGAAATACCACAATGTTTTCGTTTCATTTTGTTTTAGTGTTTATCTGTCTCTTTCACATGGGGATATCAACTCATTAAAAATAAATCTCAGCCGTTTTATTATCATTATTATTACTATTACTACAACTACAACTACCATTCCTACTACAATTACTTGTACTGGTGTTACTATCACTACTATAAATTTTTTTCTTCCCCTTTTTGCTTCCATAAAAATTCTATTGCATGCAATAACAGTGGTATTGTTATGGTTACTGGAACGTTGATTGTATGTGCGTTAATTTCTCTTCTTTTTTTTATTTTGTTTTGTTTTCGCCTGAGAATGGTATCTGTGATATGGTAACGTAAAAATAAAAGAAAGAAAAAACAGAACCATTTCCCC
>NC_069001.1:34792442-34796894 GCF_001194135.2 Octopus bimaculoides
TATATATATATATATATATATATATATATATATATATATATATATATATATATATATATATGTATATACATACATAAATGTATGTTTGTATTTGTATGTATGTGTGTGCATGCATGTGTATAGTGTATATGTATAAGTATATGAAAACATGTATGCATATATATATATATATATATTTATATACTGAGGATCAATACAAAAGACTCTTTGCAGTATATATATACATGCACGCAATTAAACGTAACATTGACCAATGGATGAACAAACGAATTCAATTAAGCAACCCATCCGGCTTTATTACAACCAAGCCTTCGGTCTGCGCACACCTCTCCCCCTTTACGCACACGATTCAGAGTCTTGGAACACACAACACACAATCCTAACAACCTGTTTGTCATTGTAAGGGTGTCTTCGTTGCTGTTACCAACATTTTGTAATGTTCCATCGTCGTTATCACCGTTATTGTTATTCTCATCAATGTTAATGTTAATGACGTTGTTGTTGTTGTCGCTGCTGCTGCAGTAGCAATTCTTATTGTGGTTCCCTTTATTAGATTTGTCTTCAGAACCGTTCTTATCTTCTGCTTCCGAATTTCTCTCATTAACCAACACGAACATTCAATACCTCATCTTTACTTTTACCTGGTTTTTTTTTTCCCTTTCAATTTTTTTTTATCATTTTCTTTCTTGTTTTGTTTTCTTTAACATTATTTTCTCAAAGCTTTTTTATTTTCATATTTTTTTGTTTACATATTTTTACATATTGTTAGAGATCTTCTTGTTCTTTTCTTCTTTCTTTCTTTTTTCATATTTTTATTTATTTTGCATGTCAGTTTTCCTTTCTCCTCTTCTCCCTATCTCACTCCCTCACCCCACTGTCACACACCACCTCTCTCTCTCTCTCTCTCTCTCTCTGCTTTTCCCCTCTCCTCTCCTTTCTCTCCCACTCTCTCCCAGTCTCTTCTCTTTTCCACTCTCTCCTTCTCTCCTCCCCTCTCCCACTCTCTTCCCTTCTCCCCTCTCTTCCCCTCTCTTCTCTTTCCACTCTCTCTGCCTACCTTCTCCCTTCTCTCCCACTCTCTTTCCCCTCTCTTCTCTTTTCCACTCTCTCTTCTCCCCCTCCCCCTGAAACCCTGTGGTTCAGAAGTAATTTTTTCATAAAATAAAATTATATCTCAGATTTATAAGGGTGGGGAGAGGGTAGTAAATGGAATGTTGTGACAAACATTCTTTCCTTAAGTACTGTAAATAACACAATGGTATTTATGTAAACTACAAGAGTTTCTTTTTTATTTATTGCCCACAAGGGGCTAAACATAGAGGGGACAAACAAGGACAGACAAAGGGACTAAGTCGATTACATTGACCCCAGTGTGTAACTGGTCCTTAATTTATCGACCCCGAAAGGATGAAAGGTAAAGTCGACCTCGGCAGAATTTGAACTCAGAGCGTAACGGCAGACGAAATACTGCTAAGCATTTCACCCAGCGGGGTAACGTTTCTGCCTGCTCACCTTATGTAAACTACAAGAGTTTCTGAGAAGCCATCTCTTTCAAATCCATTCACAAGGCTTTGGTCTGCTCAAAGCTACAGCAAGAGAGACTTACTTGCCCAAGGGGCCATGGTCCCATGAACCCAAAGCCATGTGGTTGAGAAGTAAACTTTCCATTAAAAGAGAATTTTGTCTCAAATTAATAGGGGAAACAGGTGGAAATTGGAATGTTGTGACAAGCATTTTGACCCTCAGTGCCTTAAATGATATCTGTAAAACAATGTTAATTATGAAAGCTACAAGAGTCTCTGATCATTAAGAACTTATTACTACCTTTTGGTACTTTGCCATAAAATGAAACAACAATGATATTCTGTCTCACAAAAACCAAAGATAAAGAAAGACAATAAAAATAAAGAATTTTCTTATTTTTATTTCTATATTATGTCAATTTGGTTTTGGCACTTTAAACTACCAAAATATTAAATGCCATATTTTGTCATTTCTTTGCCAACTTTTGTTCACCTTGTTTTACTTTTTTTTTTTTGGTTCTTTTTCTGTTTTCTGATAGAATTGGTTACTTTGGTAACCCATCGTTGCTTTTGTGATTTTGTTTCTAACAGACTGACTGTCGAAGTGTTTTCTTTAATTCGAATTAAAATGAAGACTTTCAGAGATCTTAAATAAAACATGAATATCAGTGCCAAGTACAATTATGGTAAGGTGCTAGGCTGGATAATTCTAAAGACCCTTGTTAGATAATTACACCAGTAGGTCTCTTGATAATCAAAAACATTGATGTCGTTTAATTGTTTTGAGATTCTTGTGGACTGTGAGTCCCTAAATGCTTAAATCTGGCAATGGTTCTAACATTATATAATGGTAAGTAAATACACACACACAGCTATAGTAGAAAATACACCCACAAAGTGTCAGATAGTGATACTGAACTTGAAGCCATTTGCTTGAGAAACCATGCCTACTTGCGTATACCTACATCATATATATATATATATGTGTGTGTGTGTGTGTGTGTGTGTGTGTGTATAAAAGAGACCACTAAAATGGACACGAGAGGGTGCTAAAAAGTTCCTGGCTTTAACTCTTTTGTTACCATATTTCTGTTGAGATGCTCTGTGTTTCTTTCAGTTACTGCAAATATAATAAAGAATTTAGTAAAATAACTTAGTTATCATTCAGCTAGTGTTAGGAACATAAATTGTGACTAAGGTTTGGTGGAAGATTTTAATTCAAAACCTATGAAAACAAGACATTTGTACTACAGAGCCAGAGTTGGTTTCAGCCGTGTTGATAACAAAAAGGTTAAGGGTATCATGAAAAGCTTAGTTGGAGGCCCTATGTTGCAAGTTCTTTTACATGGCTTAGAAAAACTGAAGGACCACTACTATAGGTGTGTGAATCTGAGAGAGGAATATGTTGAATAAAATGATAATTAACTGATCCTCCTGTATTTTCTTTTACCAAAAGCCAGAAGCTTTCTAGCACTCCCTCATGTATGTGTGTTGTGTGTGTATATATATATATGTGTATGTGTTATGCACAACTCATGAATCTATGTATTCATGCATTATGCACACAAACAAGTCTGAAGCAATCTACTTCAGTGTCATTTCAGATTTCTTTTTCTGTTGATATAACTCACTAAATCAATAGACATAAAGTTAGTCTTTACATGCTAAATACAAATGGGAGGTGGCAGAGAGGGGGAAGACAGATACAATATCCTTTACTTAGTACTGGAAAGAAAATTATCTTAAACAACAGGGATCCTACAAATTTAGTGTAAACAGCTCACAGTAGATTTCACATGTAATTCCACATACTACAACTCACTAATACTATACTGTGACTACAGTACGTACACATAACAATATACTATATATATATATATGGCTGTGTGGTAAGTAGGTGCAGGAGTGGCTGTGTGGTAAGTAGCTTGCTTACCAACCCCATGTTTCAGGGTTCAGTCCCACTGCGTGGCAGGTGTCTTCTATAATAGCTTTGGGCCGACTAAAGCCTTGTGAGTGGTTTTGGTAGACGGAAACTGAAAGAAGCCCATCATATATATGTATATGTATTTATTTAGGGAGTGTGTGTGTGTGTGTAAGAAAAACAGAGATGACACAGGAAAACCAATAGTTATGTTATGAACTTCATTAGCTTACAGTTGATTCTGCTATAAGATGCAGTGGCCTCTTAGTTGACTGCCTGAATAACATCCTATAACTTTATCAGAGCCTCAAATATGAAGTGCAATTTATTTGGGAAAAAGTTACTACATATATATAGATATATTCATATATATATATATATATAGATAGATAGATATATATATAGATATATTCATATATATATAGATATAGATATATATATATATATCATTATTGCTCTGGATACCTCTGATGAGCACAGGGTTACATCATTGAACTGTCACTTAACACTCCGTTGAACCCCTAGTGTGAGACTGGGTACTAAGATTGGCCATAATGGATATATAATTCTGCACACTTCAATTAACACACGCACACACACACACACACACACATATATATATATATACAGGAAGCACCGTGTGTATAGTCTGTAGTAGTTCATGAACTGAATCAACAATGTATAAAATCTCCATTGCTGAGAAAATTATTATCAAATTATAAAAGAAAATAAAAGGGGACCTGGTGAAGATAGTGACAGTGATGGTCATGATGGTGGTGGTGGTGGTGAATGTAGTGCGGGAACTGTAGTAGTAGTAGTGATAGTGATGGTGGTGGTAGTGGTGGTGGTCGTGGTAGTAGTAGTGGTGATGGTGGTAGTGGTGGTAGTAGTGGTGATCATGGTGGTAGTAGTAGTAGTGGTGGTCGTCGTGGCAGTAGTAGTAGTAGTGATGGTGGTCGTGGTAGTAGTAGTGGTAATGGTAGTGGTGGTAGTGGTGATGGTAGTGGT
>NC_069001.1:34797123-34799956 GCF_001194135.2 Octopus bimaculoides
TGGTAGTGGTGGTAGTGGTGGTGGTCGTGGTAGTAGTAGTGGTAATGGTAGTGGTGGTAGTGGTGATGGTAGTGGTAGTGGTGGTGGTCGTGGTAGTAGTAGTGGTAGTGGTGGTGGTGGTGGTGGTGGTGAGAATAATCAGAAGAAAGTAAAATAAGCCAAAACAAAACAAACAAGCAAAAAAGAAGAGAAGCCATGATTAAAGCCAGATGTAAATCTTTGCATAAATCTTGATTGATCTCTTTCAATAATCATTCAGTGTTGATTCAATCATGAGTTTATTTCTAATGGGATGGAACTCACTGACATCACAAATGCTTAGTATTGTTGTTGTTGTTGTTGTGGTTAGTGGTGGTGGTGGTGGTGGTGGTCACCACTGTCACGGTGGTGGTGGTGATGGTGCTTCTCGTGATGTAGTTGTTGGTGATGATGTTGGTGATGATGGTGTTGCTGTTGTTGTTGCTGACAGTCTTGTTGTTGATGATGATGATGACGATGGTGATATTGTTGGTTGTGTCGTTGTTGTTGTTGGTGGTGGTGGTGGTGGTAGTGGTGGTGGTTATTTTGTTCCTGCTACAGTTGTTGCTGTTGTCACAGTAGTCATCACTATTGTTCTATAGTAGTAGTAGTAGTAGCAGCAGTAGAAGGCAGCAGCAGCAGCAGCAGCAGTAGTAGTAGTAGTAGTAGTAGTAGTAGTAGCGGCAGTAATGGTAGCAGCAATAATGGTAGCAGCAGCAGTAGTGGCAACAGCAGCAACAGCAATGGTAGTAGTAGTAGTAGCAGTGGCAGCAATGGTAGTAGTAGTAGTAGTAGCAGCAGCAGCAGCAGTAGTAGTAATGTTAGTAGTGGTAGTAGTAGTAGTAGTAGTAGTAGCAGTAGCAGTAGTAGTTGTCAATCCCTTCTCGATACGTTGCAATACTTTATGTAGGGTTCACTCATAGTTGGCGTTCACTCCTTCCCAAATACACATTCTTTGGTGGTGGGCCTATTTGTGACCGTCACCTCGTTCCTGATGTATGCTCAATATTCTAGTTTATGTACACATATGTATGGGTGTGGGTGACACAGGTTGGTGGATGGGGAGGGGAGGGTTATTCCTGCCTTTTACGAAGCCAACCATTACGGAATCACAAAATGCAAATACGCCGAAAATGCAAAGCACTTACAAATATGCACATCTGATTATCACAACGATGGATGTTGTTGCGTACCCCAACACCCGACTTTTTTTTAGTTAACGGCAGGACCCCAATTTCATTCATCTCCACTGAACACACACGCACTTCAGAACGAGAATCAGAATTATATCTCCACACTCGCTGGTCATGATTACGCAAGCAAGCGAATCAACAAAGTGACTCTTGTAAAGTCAATACGCCTCAAAGAGTCATACTTTGAAAGGTGCAGCTCACCAATTCTCTTGCAGAGTTGCACAATGAAATCAAAAGTCAACTTCTATGACTGAATGGCCAATATAAAAATCTGCCGTGTAGCATTGTTCCTTGTTTACCATCCTCCACTCTCCTTATTTACCAAGTCAGCGATCTCAAGTTCTTACAGTTTATATCACCATCAGATTCCACCCACTGCCTTTATTATTTTTTTTTTAGATATTTTAATTTTATTTCATTGTTTTTTGTTCTCTTTTGGCACTTGTGGTATGATTGTTGTTTCATTTCTACATTCATGCAGGTAAAAAATTACATATATATACATACATACATACATACATACATACATATATATATATATATATATATATATATATATATATATATATATATATGTATATGTATATATGTATGTATATGTGTGTATGATGAATTCGTGCATCATATTTTACGACATTTCAGCACAAAACAAGCAGATTTGTCGGTTCACAAATCCACAATTGATGTTGTGTTGTGCAATCTCCATATAAAACTTGCAGAGTGAGGTGAGAACATTCCAGATCTCTGATCAAAGATAATAAAAAATTGGGGGTTTACAACACCCAAATTGACATAATATTTACAACAAAAACGACGACAACAACAACAACAACAACAATAATAATAATAATGACAATAATTATAATAATAATAATAACAGCAATAATAATTTCAAATTTCGGCACTATCATAATAACAACAATAATAATAATAATAGTAATAATAATAACAATGACGATGATAATGGTTTCAAATTGCGTTACAATCATGATGATGATAACAATAAAGGCTTCAAATTTTGGCTCAATAATAATAATAATAATAATGATAATGATAATGATAATGATAATAATAATAATAATAATAATAATAGACTTTTCATTGATAATAATAAAAATAATAATTATTATTATTAGTGATTATGCTGATGATGATGCTGCTGCTGATGATGATGATGTGGGTTCAATTATTTTACACATGAAAGAATTCCCTACAAATCATTTTAAGATTCGTTTTACGATTATTCATTTTATTTTATTTTTATTTATTGTTTCGTGTGTGCGTGCGTGTGTGTGTGTGTGTGTGTGTGCACCAGAGAATATTTGCCAAAAGGAAAAATAAAGAATAGAGCTGGTTATTTCTTTGGTGCATTTGTTGCACAATATTTGCATGTAAAGCATTTTAAATGCCATATTTGCATTTGCGATGCAACAGACACAAACTGTATCTGTTGTCTAGTGACAGCTTCATTTCTTAAAAACCAAACAAAAAAAAACAAGAAAAAAAAAGGCCAAAAGACTTCTCTCTCTCTTTCTCCTGCATCGGATTGCACATGCAAAACGAGAAAGGCCATGTGCAGAACGAGCAAAAGAGAGAGGGGGAGGGGGGAGGGGTCATTTTAT
>NC_069001.1:34800208-34802718 GCF_001194135.2 Octopus bimaculoides
TCTCTCTCTCTCTCTCTCTCTCTCTCTCTCTCTCTCTCTCTCTTTCTCTCTCTCTCATTTAGATACCAGCTCTGACGATTAAGTGTGCAGAGAGTGTATGTTATTGATTACATGATGCAGGGAAATAACAAGAGGAATAAAGAGAGAGATAGAGAAAGTCAAGAGAATGGAACACACACACACATAAACAGACACCCCCCCCACACACACACACACACGCAGAGTCTCATACATATGCATGTAGTCATACACACACACACATATTCACATATACACTTACATATACACACGCAGGAACACTCGTACACCCTAATTCACTTTTTCTCATTCTTTGGTCATCTACAATGTCTTTTTAGAGAGTTTCACATTTAACAGGCATATTATTATTATTATTATTATTATTATTATTATTATTATTATTATTATTATTATTATTATTATTAAGGTGGCGAGCTGGCAGAATTGTTAGCAAGCAAGACAAAATGCTTTGCAGTATATTGCCCATCGCTGCATTTTGAGTTCAAATTCCACCAAGGTCAACTTTGTCTTTCATCCTTTCAAGGTTGATAATTTAAGTACCAGTGAAACACTGGGGTCGATGTAATTGACTAGTCTCTCCCCCAAAATTTCAGGCCTTGTGCTTTTAGTAGAAAGGATTATTTATTATTATTATTATTATTATTATTATTATTATTATAGCCAACGATATTCACAAAGCAAAAAAAAAACATCATCTTGAACATATTAAAAATATATTAAAATTATATTGTAAGAATAAGTATCAGGCTTAAAAAAAATAAAATTAAGTCCTGGGGTCAATTCATTTGACTAAAACTTCTTCAAGGCAGTGCCCCAGCATGGCCACAGTCAAAATGACTGAAACAAATAAAAGATAATAAAAGATATCAATCACTTTTTCTTGTGGAACCCTTAATAACTTGTCATAGAACCCCTCCAACCTCTCATGGAACCCTAGATTTCAAAGAAACCCCAGGTGAGAAAATAGTGATTTAAGCTTTTGTTCAGCAACATTTACCTTGATAGGATAACGGGTAAAGTTTTGATTAGCTAAATTTACTGTAATTGTTACTTTATGTGAACTAGCACTTACTTCTCTAAGGACCCTTCTAATTACTGTCTTGCCTTCTCTTCCATCTCTAAACCCCTCTCTCCCTACAATTTAATCAATCAAGGCTTGATTATTTCTCGCCCTACTTCTTCTCCACCCAAATACCTGCTGCATGTCCATCAATCTATCTAATCTACCATCTCTTCTTTTATCCAGCTTACAATCCGTCTATCTATCATCCTATCAGCCTGTCTGTCTGTTTGTCTGTCTCCCTGCCTGCCTTTCTATCACTCCATCTATCCCATTTTACTTCTATTAATTTATCTACCCATTTATTCATCACCCTGTCCATCCATCCAGCCATCAATCTATCTATCTATAAATCTATTTATCTACCCATCTTCTGATCTGTCTGCCTGTGTTTCTGTCTTTCTGACTGACTGTTTGTCTATCTGTCCGTCTTTCTATCTATTTCTCCATTTATCCATCTATCTGTCCATCTATTCTCTAATCCATCTATCCACCTACTTATCCATCCATCTATCAGTCTATCTATCTATCATTCCATCCAACCAACCGCTCATCTATCTATCTATCTATCTATCTATCTATATATCTATCTATTTGTCTGTCAGCCTTTCCACCCCAAAACCAGCCCCCCAACCACTCACCCATCCATTTACCCATCCATCCATCCACCCATTCACAAAGCCACAACGTATCATTCTCTCATCAGTTGGCCTGCAGTTAATGACTGAGTTAAGCAACTTGCCTAATTTGTCACTTAGTTTTATCAGCACAGCTAAACCGCTCCAAATTAAAAATTCTTTAATTTCCGACCAAATTAACGAAGACCTCTACTTGTAGTGCTCCATCAATCAGAGGAATTGATGAAACGTCACTGCAGACATCCATGAAGAAGGCTTTGGAAGCAATTAAAGTTTGGAGAATGGCCATGTTACACACAGAATTATATTCAGAAACTGAAATTCACAGAGAAAAACTGGCAGAGTTTAGTCTGTTAAAATTAAATTCTTCATTGGACAGATTACGTTTTAATATCTCTATGATAAAAAAAGGCAGTGAGTTGGTAGAATTGTTAATATGCCAGGAAAAAGGCTTAGCAGCACTTCATCTGTTTTTATGTTCTGAGTTAAATGGTTTCCAAAAGTTGACTTTGCCTTTCATCCTTTCAAGGTTGATAAAATAAGTACCAGTTGAGTACTGGAGTCGATGTAATTGACTTCAAAATTCCTTCCATCTCCACATTTTAGTGTTAAAATTCTTCTGAGTTCTTTTTACAGGACTTAGAAAAACTGAAAGACCACTGCAATAAGTGTGAATCTGAGAGGGGAACCTATTGAATAAAATCATAATTAACTGATCCTCTTGTATTTTCGTTTATGCAAAACCAAGAATTTTTCAGCCCCCCCCCCCCGCC
>NC_069001.1:34802728-34810228 GCF_001194135.2 Octopus bimaculoides
TGACTTCAAAATTCCTTCCATCTCCACATTTTAGTGTTAAAATTCTTCTGAGTTCTTTTTACAGGACTTAGAAAAACTGAAAGACCACTGCAATAAGTGTGAATCTGAGAGGGGAACCTATTGAATAAAATCATAATTAACTGATCCTCTTGTATTTTCGTTTATGCAAAACCAAGAATTTTTCAGCCCCCCCCCCCGCCTCGTATGCAATTGTGTGTGCGTGTGTATACATACATATATATATATATACACACACACACATGTATGTATGTATGTATGTATGTGTGGTATAATCAACAACATTATTGAGCAACAGTCAAATAGTAGTAGGATGGGTCAAGTTACGTCAATGGTTCTGTTGCTCATTTTCTGTCTCAGATTCAGAACAGCAATGACAAATTTTGATTCCATGTCATAAATAATAATAAAAAACACTTTATTGAGACTATATCACTAAGGAAGTTTTACTCAATATACAATACAAACTTAGCAACATTCGTTTTTGCTGTCAAACAATCAGAGAAATTTTACATATATATATATATATTTCTATAAAATTGTATCATTATATGTGTGAGAGTGTGTGTGTGTGTGTGCATGTATGTGTAAGTGCATGTGTGTGTGTGTCTGTATGTACACACACTCACACACACACACACACACACACACACATATGTGTATGTATTTATATGACGAAAACACAAATGGAAACATCATTGGTTTTGGATATTGTTGACATTCATCACTGAATTTCTCAATAAATCATAATAAATTTATGTCTATCCCACCAGAAATTTGGTTGCTAGACAATATATGGCTTGGAATCGAATAGATCATGAAGTGATGAAGTGACAAACTTGCCGCCAATAGCGTGAATGATTTAAAACAAAAGAAACATCCTCAAAATATATTGAATACAATGAAATGTGTGTGTGTGTGTGTTTTGTTTTATATTTTTTTTTGTGATGTGTAAGAAAATGCGTTGACCACAAAACATTAAATTTCTTTATTGCCCATTAATTTTTGTTCGGAGTAGTAGCGTTGTTAGTTTTGGACAATATTTTAGTAGTTATGGAATCTTGAATATATACACAGCCAATATTTTCAAAAACAAACACACACCAATAAAAAAAAAAAGGAAAGGAAAGGAAAAGTGTATAATAGAAACATAATGAACAAGTGAGAGAGAGAGAGAAAGAGAGAGAGACATATATATATATATATATATATATATATATATATATATATATATATTTATATATATAAATGTATGTATATATATATATGTGTGTATGTGTGTGTATATATATATATATTTGTATATAAATTTATGTATGTGTATATTTATATATAATGATAATGATGATGATGATATATATATACATATTGAATGAAAGGAGAGAGTTGCAGAGAGAGAGAAGGGGAGTAATATATATTGTGTGAAAATGCGGGAGAGAAAGAATAGAAAGACAAATTAACGAGTCATCATCATAATTAAAATATCCGTCTTTAATTCCGATGTCATTTGTGCATGGAATATTTGGCTCTGTTATTGCTTTGGAATTACTTTGTGTGGTGTGGTGGGAGGCTGTGTTGTCATTGTTTGTAAAAAAATTGATGTGAGTTCCATTCCAATACAATTTTTCCTTCATATTCTAATAGCAACAATTTGTGGATCTGATTATTGGATTTTTTTTTTTAAATAAGTTAACAGAAAAAAAAAATGGGAGAGTTTTTTAGTATTTGGTGTTATGGAAGAATGTTAAGAATTAGATGGACTGAAAAAAAAAATGGCAAATTTTGTATATGTTGGTTTCAACTGGAATTGAATGGAATCATATATAAGAATTGGACAACTAAAGTTAAAATGCTTTGGTTGTTATGAAAATAAATGTATAAAAATTCTTTGACAGTTCCTGAAAAACAGCTTAGAAAATGGCCAATAGGACAAACTAAGAAAACAAAACAACTGGTGAAGATGTTGGTTATGATGATGGTGATGATGGTGGTGATGGATGATGATGATGATGATTTTGAATGCTTGTGAGTGTCTGACCAATCAGTTTCGCAAGGAGCCATGAAAACATCGATTTGTGGGTTCAATTCAGCCTGAGGTTAGCTCATCATTTTTCGGTCATTTGTTTATATTTAAAAGCTGTCGCTTCAAAATCGGAGAATAATATCATTATGATATATATTATACATTGCATGTGCTGACTTCATCACCAGGAGCCATCCTTATATATATATATATACATATATATACATGCGTATGTATTTCTGTGTGTGCATGTGTGTGTCTAAGTGTATGTGCCTATGTGAGTGTATGTGTATGTACCTGTGTGTGTGTGACTTTGCATGTGCTATAGAACCAATCCTTAATTTTTTTGCAATATTACAACATTAATCCTTAAGTTGTGTCAATCCTTCCATTCAGCCCCTAGTCATGGAAATGCTTGCATTTCGTTTTTCTATAAAGATATGGCATTACATGTTCAACTTTATAATCACTTATATATTAACAAGGTGGTGCTCCAGCATGGCTGCAGTCAAATGACTGAAACAAGTAAAAGAATTAAAGATTAACATACTAATACACCTTTTAATCCTTCTTGAATTACATATTATCACGAATTACCCTCAGCATTTTTTTCTAATTTTAAATCGATATTTCATTGTTAATTTCAAATGCTAGCTGATTATTTGTAGGTTAAACAGCTTAATTAATATTAGTAAATCCATAATCTCCCTAAATTAAAGTTTAATTCAATAATTTATCAACTTAGCAAGCCTTGTAATATCTAACTATAAAGTTTGCTGACTTGATTAAGTCATTTCTTTATCTTCGTTAGTAGCACTGAGATCAGAATTAATTATTTCCACCTGTTATAAATTTGACTTATTCCTAGCTTAAGGGTAAAGTTGGCAGTAACAATTGAAGGTCTATTCTTCAAGTCTTTTTTTTTTTTGTTTCAGTCACTGGGCTGAGGTCAAGCTGGAGCACTGCTTTGTTAGTTTAGTTCAGTGGTTTTTAACTATATTTTTTGAAACAACATAATTTTAATTATTTATGCATCATGCCCACCCAAGTGGTGAATGAGGTATCATGACTAAACTAACTTAACATGGATGTTAATTTATAAATTTTACTCAAAAAATGTATTGTATAAGCCTTTTAGAGTGAAATGATAAACAATCAATAATATTAATATGCTAACTTTTTGTTTTTGTACTTACCTGTTGTGTGCGTCACACTTATTTTAAGGAAGTGGCAAAGTGAGAGAGAGGAGGACAGAGAGGAAGTAAGAGAGAGAGTGTGTATGAGAGCGAAAGGGAGAGTGAGAGAGAAATTGTTCTCGATACAATCAAGGAGATCTTGTGCAACTGAAACTCGAGTATCGTTTTGGTCAGCTAAAAACAGTTTTGGCACAAACTTGGCAGACACGCTTCTCATACACAAATCTTCCATGATAATGGACTGAACTGAACCGTAATTAATCTGCACATCCTCTGATAACTCACGGATGGTGAATCAACGATTTCCCCTCACAGCTGCATGTCCATCTGTGATGTTTTTCTCAGTTCTGCTGGTTGCAGGTCTCCCAGAACGTTCATCAATATCAACATTTTTTCACCCATCTTGGAAACGTCTGAGCCACTTGTACACCTGTGTGCAGCTCATGCATTCCTCTCCATACACTTTCTGCAACTTTGTGTAGGCCTCTGAACAGGTATCACCATGACAACTTTCTCTGTCATAGTTAATGCAACAAGCACCCTCTACTCACCTTCCTTCCAAGCACTACTGTAAACAGCAGAAATGAGCTAGAATGTCAAAACTTAGTGCACATGCACAGCAGAGTTCAGGATCAATCTGTGCCAAGTGGCTTTACTCTTTGTGCTTTAGCTTCGTTACTATGGCAACATTCCGGAAACTTATTGCATAGATACATTTTCTTCTTTGGTTTTCAATTTCAAATTCAAACTTCTAAACCCACCAAGATTTATCTCCATTACAATAATTGACCACCAGGGTGCACCACACGTTTTGAGCAATTAATCATTGATTAGAAATATTGATTTCCTCTTTAAATCCAAGAACCAGTATGAAAGAAACCAATAATGCAATGAAGAGACGCACAGACAGACAGAGACAGACAGAGACAGACAGAGAGAGAGAGAGAGAGAGAGAAAGACACCTTATTTCTTTGTTATCAGATAAGTTGTTATGAGAAGATGTTTAATCAGTGTTTCAAAACAAAGGACATTGATGGTGGTGAAGATGGTGGAGCACTGAATAGCATATGAGAGGGATGGCCATAACCGGAAGGCTTTTGATCATAAGTCTGTTCAGTCAAAGATAATTTGAGATAAAAGAATGAGAAAAATACTGCATAGGTGTAGGCATGGCTGTGTGGTAAGAAGGTTGTTTCTCAACCATAGGGTTCTGAGTTCAGTCCTACTGCATGAAACCTTTGACGAGGGTTTCCTGCTATAGCTTCAAGTCAACCAAAGTCTTGTGAGTGGATTCGGTAGATGGGAACTGAGAAAATATATATTGACATTTTGACTAAGATCAAACGTGTGTGCATGTGTGTATGTGCATGTGTGCGTGCATGTGTATGTGTTTGTGTGTGTGTCTTTGTATTTGTGTTTGTCCCCAAACCACTACTTGACGACTGGTGTTGGTATGTTTACATCCTCGTAACTTAGCAGTTTGGCAAAAGGGACCTGTAGAATAATTACCAAGCTTTAAAAAAAAAAAATAAGTAACAGGATCGATTTGTAGGGCGTGGAATAGTTGATCACGTCGACACCAGTATTTCACTGGTACAGTAATTTCTTGACTATCGCAGGTGTTACATTTCAAAACCCTTGCAATAGGTGAAAATCTGCTAAGTAGAAACAGTACTGTACTGTATATTTTATTATCATCATTTTTATAATTTATATATATTTATTTTATTATAAATGCAAAAACAACACCACGGAGGTATTGATGTAAGCTTAAATAATAAACTGTGATAGGTGAACCATGATATGGCAAGGGATTACTGTATGGAGCGCACTACACTCTCGGAGTGGTTGGCGTTAGGAAGGGCATCCAGCTGTAGAAACTCTGCCAAATCAGATTGGAGCCTGGTGTAGCCATCTGGTTTCACCAGTCCTCAGTCAAATCGTCCAACCCATGCTAGCATGGAAAGCGGACGTTAAACGATGATGATAATGATGATGATGATGAATTCATCAACCCTGAAAGGATGAAAGGCAAATCGACCTCAACAGAATTTGAACTTAGGACATAAAGACAGACGAAATGCCACTTAGCATTTTGTTTGGCATGCTAACGATACTGCCAGCTCACCACCTTAACAACAACAACAACAATAATAATAATAATAATAATAGTAATAATAATAATAGCAATAAAACCAGTTACTTTATAAAAGGATTACTTAATCGAAGAACAGTCTGTATTCCAGCAGTAGTTAATGGATCTTTCTAATTATATTAAACTCGTCATTTTAATTTTATTAATTTTATTAATTTTTTTGTTTTTTTTTGTTTCCCTCTTTACTTTGTAATGTTAGAAGGGAGCTTTTACAGCGCTCCATCTCATTCACAGCAATCAATAACAATAAACGGACCAAGGTTAATGAAATGATCATTTCTCACCAGCTTCACATGTTTTCTCTAATTCAAGAGGCACTAATTAAAATTTCTCGTTTGTATGTGAGACAATAATGAAAAAGGGTTGAGTACTGCACAAAGAGTCTGTTATTTGTTAATCGGGGTTTCAAATTGCACAAAAATTCTTCAAGCCCGCTTCCTTTTGGCTGATGCTTTTTTATTTATTCAAAGACAACCATTAATATTAATGGAAGATATTAACGCAAAATTTTAATTGTCATAAATGTCAATAATAATAATTATTATTATTTTAAGCAGAAGAAAACGAGAAATGATTTTTAGTATTGGCACAAGGCTACAGATTTTAGTGGGGAAATGAAATGGCTGATTCTATCAATTATTGATACAAGGAACATGTTTTGTTTTTTATTAAACATGGAAGGATGAGTTTTGAACCCAGATTGTAAAAAAAACCCCTAGGTGTGGCTGTGCGGTAAGAAGTCTGCTTTCTAACCCCATTGCTTCCAGGTTCAGTTACACTGTGTGGCATCTTCTACTATGGTCACAGGCTGATCAAAGGCTTGTGAATGGATTTGGTAGATGGAAACTAAAAGAAGCCCATCGTATATGAGTATGCGTGTGTGTGTCTTTGCATTAGTGTTTGTGACCTTCAACTGCCAGACAACTGGTGTTGGTGTGTTTACATGACTTAGTGGTTTGACAAAAGTGATTGATAGAGTAAGTGCCAGGCTTTAAGTCCTGAGGTCGATTCATTCAACTAAAATTTTTTCAAGGCAGTGCCCCAGCATGGCCAGGTCTAATGATTGAAACAAGTAAAAGACAGAAGCTAAAAGAGAGATCCCTGGAGGAGTTTTGTCTACCATTATAATGATTCTAACAATCCAGTGTTTTAATAATTATTTCCATCCTAAGAACAAGATTTAGAAAGTTCAAGGTAGACGGTTCCATGATTAATTCGACACAAGTATTCCATTGGTATTTTAATTTATAAAACTGTGAGGATGAAAGATGAAGATCAGCCCTGGTGGTGTTTGAAACAGAAACCAAAAGAGCCAGAATGAATACCTCAAAGCATTTTGTCTGACCCTCCGATGATCCTGCCAATCCAATCCACCACTCTCAGTAATTATGTTTCTGAAACAGGCACAAGGCCTGCCAAATGAAACGGGTGGGGTATTCAGTTAAATCGACTCCCACCCCCTAGTAATTGACAGGTAATTTATTTTATTCAATTCCAAAAGCAAATTTGAATCCTGAGAGAATTTGAACTCAGGACATAAAGAATTAGATGAGATATAATAAAATATTTGATTATCATGCTTTCAACAGAAAAATTATGGAAAATTGGCAGATTGAGGTATAAAATTCACACGCGCGCGCACGCACACACACAAAATCTTTTTCAGGGTTTTTTTTTATCCCCCACCATCGTTTGACAACTGATGTTGGTGTGTTTACATCCCTGTAACTTAGTGGTTTGGCAAAAGAGAGCAACAGAATATTCACTAGGCTTACAAAGAATAAGTCCAGAGGTCGATTCATTCGACTAAAGGTGGTGCTCCAGCATGGCTGCGGTCAAATTACTGAAACAAATAAAAGAATAAAAATATATGTGATGGGTTTCCATAGAGTTTCCACCAACCAAATCCACTCCAAAGTCACTGGTTGGCAGGAAGTTATAGTAACAGACACTCGCTCACAGTACTGCACAGTGGAACTGAACCCAAAACCATATGGTAACAAATCAAGGCTCCTAACCACACAGCCATGGCTGCCTCCCTACTTTTATCATCTTAAAACAATAAAGGTGTGCTTTGAGATTTAGTCATTGAATAATCACTCATCCTC
>NC_069001.1:34811620-34827071 GCF_001194135.2 Octopus bimaculoides
CCCCCACCACCCCACCCTCACCCACTCCAATTCCTTCATCTAACAATTTCAATGCAAATGAATACTAGAAAGGTGCATTAGAGGGTCTTGCTTCATCAAACTACAAAAAAAAATAAATAAATAAATAAAATAACAGAAACAAAAACAAAAAAATAAATAAATAAAAAAGGGACGTGGGAGTGATACAGAGAAATCTTTTATACCAAAGTGAAAACATATACAACAAAAATGCATGCCTATGTCCACCTGGGCAATAAAACACTGAAAGGTTGCAAACACACATACAAAACAATAAAAAGACAAAAGTAAGAGCTTGCAAGATGGTTGAGCCGGGGTTAAAATTTTTATTATAATTAAAGAAGGTCACAATGACTTTTGTTTTATATTTTATTTAGTTATTTATTTTGTTCGTCTTTGATCGTTCGTTAGTCTTTTTTGTTTATCGTTTTTTTTTTTGTTTTTGCAAAGGTTGTGGGTGATAATGTAAAAAAAATGTATGTCTTTAGTTCTTTTATTTATTCGCTATAGAAATAAAAAAAATAAATAAATGGTAGCGCTTTAATTCACTGAAAAATCAATTTGCCTGAAGGTATTGTATGTCACAGCGACACTGTTTTGGGTTTTTTTTGCTTAAGAATTCTTGAGAAAACTCAAAATAATCAAAAAAACATAGAATGGTATAAAATGAAATAAAATAGAACAAATTCGAAATGGTAAAAGACAGACAGCCTTGAATGACAGTATGGTAAATTATACCCGACAACAATCACAATAACAACAGCAACTATGATAACTTGACGGAACAAAACTAGTCTATGAGATTGACAAATTCTCCGAGTATTTCTGAGTTCAGTCTCACTGTGTGGCACCTTGAGCAAGTCTCTTCTACTATAGCCTCAGGCCGAACAAAAGCTTCACGGTAAATTTGGTAAACAGAAACCGAAAGAAACCAGCAAGCTGGCAGAAGCGTTAGCATGCTGGGCGAAATGCTTAGCGGTATTTCGTCTGCCGTTACGTTCTGAGTTCAAATTCCGCCAAGGT
Organism: Octopus bimaculoides; assembly: GCF_001194135.2. Classification (NCBI taxonomy): domain Eukaryota; kingdom Metazoa; phylum Mollusca; class Cephalopoda; order Octopoda; family Octopodidae; genus Octopus; species Octopus bimaculoides. The sequence continues at coordinate 34,812,662 of NC_069001.1, forward strand.
CGACTTTGCCGTTCATCCTTTCGGGGTCGATAAATTAAGTACCAGTTACGCACTGGGGTCGATGTAATCGACTTAATCTCTTTGTCCCCTCTGTGTTTAGCCCCTAGTGGGCAATAAAGAAATAAGAAACTGAATGAAACCTGCCATATATATAAATCAGTGTGGTATTTCTTGCAGAAACTTGGTATGGTACCTCCAAAAAAATTACAGAGAACCACCTAAGAGATAGGCATGTCAGCTGAAACCAGCGCTGGTTCCACCTGTAGATTTATGGTAGCCACAGTAATTTGAGCTGGTTTTACCTGTTGTGCTTATCTTCCATTTTTACCTGCTGTGCTTATCTTCCATTTTTTTTCAACCACCTGAGTAACTTGAGACTTATGAAATGAAAGTCTTGTATTATGTAGAATGTATGGGCTTTGATTACAGAGGACTTGTGAAAGGTTGAAAGAAATGAAGCTAGCATTCTCTGCTGGATGCATAATGCCAGTGTGCACACGTGACAGAGTGTGAATGATTTAAGAGAAAAACTGGGTGTAAGAGGCATCAGATGTTGAGTGGAAGAGAGAAGACTCCACTGGTTTGGTGATGTGATGCATGTGGATAAGGACAATTGCTTAAAGAAGTGCTGAGCTGAAACTGTGGAGGGAACTAGTGGAGGGGGTAGACCCAGTTTTGACAAATGATCTTCACAAGCTGGGTCTCACTAAGGAAAGGACAAGGGACCAAGAGTTGTGATTTGCTGCACTTGAGAAGACATGTTGAGCTAAGTAAAAATTGCTCATTCATATGTAGAGGCTTGTCTTTTACAGGCGCTGATGCTACATAAAATGCATTCATGTCAATATTGCATAAACATACCCATCCCAGTGGCACGTAAAGAGCACCCAGCACACTCTGTAAAGTGGTTGGCATCAGGAAGAGCATCCAGCTGTAGAAACCACAACAAAACAGACGAATTGAGTTTAGACAGCTCCCTGGCTGGTCGGCCCATGTCAAACCATCCAACCTATGCCAGCATGGAAAACGGGTGTTAAACAATGATGGTGATGATGATGATATCTGAAACAAGAGCAATATAAAAGTCTGGAAACAAGCACTGGCGATTAGGGCACACTTATGAAAATACTTTGGACTGGCAAAGGGTTAAAACGTAAAACATAAAATGTCTCAGAAGAAAGTCTGTGCTTTCATTTTTATTATCTTTTATCTTCTCTCGTTATTGACTCGGAATTAACTAATGGTTATTTCTGATTTTGATTGTGTAACAAAACAGCTATAAATGAATATAGAAATTAAATAAATTTTGTCTGTCTGTTTGTCTCTTTATGGACAGGCATGGGTGAGGGTGAGGTGAGGTGGGGTGGGGTGGTAGGGCGGTTGAAGCTGTGATATGATCTGCAAAGAGAGAAATTATTATTGTTGTCCGTGACATAAGAGATGTAATGTGAGCTTTTTTTTAATATTATTGTTATTTGGGATGTGTATGCATGTGTGTGCACACATGCATATGTGTGTATGTGTGTGTGTGTGTGTATATATATATATATATATATATATATATATATATATATATATATATATATATATATATATATATATATATATATATATATATATAAAAACAAATAGTAAATGAGTATATGCATATATATGTACAGGTACGTGCATACCGACATCCACCTGTATGTATAGGTGCATATCTGGGTACAGGACATTGCAAACAAAACGTAGATGAGAAAACACACAAGCCACATAGAGAACATTCTTCTTCATCAGCTACCCCCGTTTTAACACCGGCGTTTCGAAGAGCTGATGTTTGTGTATATGAATACGTATTTCTCTCAATCTATGTATCTGTACATACATATACATATTCTTCTTTTATTGCTTTCAGGCAGAAGCTGTGGCCATGCTAGATTACCAACATTTGTGCTAGTGCTTGTGTGTACATATATAAATGTGCATGTGTGTGTGTTTGTGTGTGTCTGTGTATGTGTGTGTGTGTATGAACATAGAAAGAGTGCGACAGAGGAGGCGATAAAAAAAGAAAAACATAGTTTATCCATATCGTTATTAAAGTCCCCCTCCCCTCAAAGATACAACAAAAATATTACTAACAAAAAAAAAAAAAACCAAATATAAAACAAATTAATTCTTAATATTTAATTTCTTCTTCTAAAAAAAACAGGAAAAAAAGACAGAGAAAAGGGTGTTTCATTTCTTGATATTTTATTCATTAATACCACTAGTGTCTTTAACGAGCCTTGTACTTATAAGAGAGAAGAGACATCGAAGATAATGGCACTAATAAAACATATCGGTGAAGAATTTGAATCATTTTTATGTTTGTTATGCAATTAAATTTGATTTATTCGTCGTAAAGTTTATCAAAATATAACTGTAATCGTCGATACATTTGACCTACTAAATCAGTCATCTTTCAAATGAAACCAACTATATGTATATGTGTGTATATATATATATATATATATGTGTATATATGCATATATTGTTATGTATTTGTATCTGTGTGCCTGTATATATATATATATGTATATATATATATATATATACATACACACATACACATATATATATGTATGTGTGTGTATGCGTATATATATACATACACATATATATATACATACATATATATATATATATATATATATATATATATATATATATATATATATATATATATAAAACTATATAAATATATGTACATATGTATATATATGTGTGTGTGTGTGTATGTACATGTATAAATATGTATATATATCTGTATGTATATGAGTGTGTATGTAAGTATATGTGCATGTGTGTGTGTGTATGTTTGCATTTCTTTGTATATATTTATATGTCTGTATAAATGTATACATATATATATATATATTCATATATGTTTGTATGCCTACATGTGTATATATATATATATATATATATATATATATATATATATATACATGTTTATTTATACTCTCTGCATATAACAATGAATGTACAAATACCATATACATATGTATGTTTAATCATAACATTTAAAAATATTCCATATTTATTTTATTTTTCTCTTCTTATATTTTGGCAAAAATCTAAAATAACATGAAATTTAAATCTTGATTCATTAAAATGTTATCTTACAAAATCCTATAACCCCGGGTTAACTTAAACTGGCAACTTGAATACTTCGTTATAGTTGATAGATTAACAGTAAAATGCATTTAGTGGGGGCGGGTTTTCTGTGTTTAATAAAACCATATTACTATATTTTCCTCTCCTTCTTTTTCTCCTTCTTTCTTCTTCATCTTCACCTTTCATCTTCTTCAGCTCCTCCTCCTTTTCCTTCTTCTTCTTCTTCTTCTCACATACACATTTGACATACCAGCACCGTCATTTTATTGCCCCCCTCCACTTTTCCATTCTTTCATGGGGGTCAGATGGAATTTTCTGAGTCAGTGTAGATATAGGACATGTTGTGTACACACGTGTGTGTGAGCTTTTGTCTATGCCCTCGTGATGGTTGTAAAATCGTCATTGGCTTCAACCACGACCTCCAGACGTCTTTGGTATCTCCTGCAACTCTTCTGGATAAGTTGGTGAATGCTGCCATAATCCTTGCCTTCAGTTCATCTTTGGTGTTACAAGAAGTTTTGTTGGTCTCTTGCTCAACTGCATCCCACACTTAATAATCAAGGGGATTGCAGTCTGGGGATTTTGGTGGCCAGATTTTAGGGGTGATATGGTCACAGAAATTGTCTGACAGCTATGATTGGGTTCTCCTTCTTGTGTGGCATGGTGCAGAGTCCTGTTGCCAGACACAGGGTCTTCCAGCAACCACCCTGTTGACCCAGGGCAGCACTACTTCTTCCAGGCACTTATTGTAGGCTTCCATGTTTACTCTGAGGCTGTGTGGTAAAATGAATGGAGGCATAACATCGCCATCACTGTTGATCACTCCGAACACCATTATGTTGACTGTATGTTTGATTTTTATCACTCTTGGTACATGTCCTTAGATTGCACTGTCCTCAGATTCACACCCAAACCCTCTGAAATGCCAAGCAGTAGAGCATGTTGTTTCCAAATTTCAGGCAGAGTGAATTGCATCAAGTTGCTGTTTTTCTCACAGATGGTGCCCAACTGACCCTACTATATTGTGTAGCTGACAAAATTAAAAACACACAATGTGCCTGCACAAAATTAAGAATATAAAACGGTGACAATTTAACCACCGCACCCTCTATATATATATACATATATATATATATAAAAAAGGGCTTTCTTGGTGGCTTGTTATAAATTCTTCAATGTAAATTCATGAGAAAGGTTATTAATATGGAATGACGGAATGGAATGACGGAATGGAATAGGGGAACAGTCAATAGCTGTGGCTGTTGATGTATGCAACATGGCAGCACATGCAGCAACAGCTGAAGAAGAACAAAGAGATAACTGTGATAATTTAAACATGTCATGTAAATAGGGGACAGATGAAGGAGTGAGGAAAAATACGAAGGGGTCAACGTGTTGGCGGTGGCGGCGATGGTGGTGGTGGTGGTGGTGATGGTGGTGGGAGTGGCCTTAGGTACTGGAAACAAAACGGAATAAAGAATACTTGAAGATGAGGAAATGGTTAAAGTCTAGAGACGAAGTGAAACAAGTGGTTTTATGATGTATGGAGAGTTACTGCTTTCTAAGGAAAACCTCATTAATGCAATACTGGTTGCCACATGTTGTGGAATTATTTGAGATTGAAGATGACACCAATGATGACGATGACGACTACGATGACGACGGTGACAGTGCATGTGGTGGGCAATGGAGTGAGGACGTTAACGAGGATGATGATGATGATGATGTTAAAGATGCGGAGTGTGAAACACTGTGTGCGGGTGTGGGTGTCTGCAGTGGTGGTGGTGGTGGTGGTGGTGGGGAGATGCAGGTAAATCCATGTATTTGAAATTTTTGTTATGATGATGATGATGATGGTGGTGGTGGTAATGCTGCAACTGATAATGAGGATTATGATGATAAAGAGGAGGAGGAGAGAAAGAGATGGAAATATTTTCGGGACATCAAATTCAAGATTGATGATGATAATGAGGAGGAGGAGGAAGGGGATGAAGAAGAAAATAAGAGGAGCAGGAAGAGAGAGAGGAGGAGGGAGGGGAGGAAAGAGAGAGAGATGGTCATATTCCTTGCGTACAAAATTCAAGAATGACAATGATGATAATGACGATGATGATGATGATGATGGCGATGACGATGACGATGACGATGACGACGACGACGATGATGAAGATACACTGAGAAAGGTGGGAAAGAGAATCTTTGAATATTAAATTCTTCTATGATGGTGATGATGACAAGGGGAGAAAGGGGTGAGGCAAGAGAAATAGAGAGAGAGAGAAAGAGAGAGAGAGAAAGAGAGAGAGAGAGATGGGTATATTTGTTGGGCATAAAATTTTGGGTCAATATTAATGTCGATGATGATGATAATGATATCAAGAGAGAGAAAGAGAGAAAGAGAGAGAAGGAGAGAGAGAGAGAGAAGGAGAGAGAGAGAGAAAAGGAGAAGGAGAGAGAGAAAAAGAGGTGAGAAAAGAATCCTTGTGGATGGAAATCCTGGAACAACAATGAATAACTACCTTGTTGGTTATAATGATGATGACGCTCATGATGACGATGATGACGATGACAAAGATGAAGGTAAAGGTGGTGGTAGTTGTGGTTATACAGACCGAGAGAGAGAGAGAGAGAGTGAGATGGTGGAGAGAGAAAGAGAGATGAGGGAGAGAGATGATGAAGAGAGAGAGAGAGAGAGAGAAAGAGAGAATGCTTCTTTATACATAGAATTCTAGAGGATCAGATATTTGTATAAATGTGACATAAACCGATGCCAATATGCAACAGCAGGGAACAAAACAATCACATGGCTAAGCATTGTTGTAGCTGTTTTTGTTGTCCTATATTTATCAAACACTGTGGACACACGCACACACACACACACACACACACACACAAGTATATATGTGTGTATGTTTAATGTTATGAACCCAACGGAAAAGAAGCAACATGTACATTGGTGTATATTGGTGTGATCTTCGTAACAGGAGTTATTGAAAATCTGTACAGCTTATTGTCCAGTGAAGTAGAGGGCTAACAAGGGAGAAAGCTTAATTGGGAAATGTAATTAAAGTTATTTCTTGGCCTACAGACCTTCGTACAGACCACGAATAACTGAATTAATTAACAGACCTTAATGAACAGGGGAGGATCAAATATGAATAGAGTTTCTCTTATACAGGTTCCCGTGTATCTATCTATCTATCTATCTATCTATATATATATATATGTATATAAATATACATAAATAGAAAAGAGAGAGAGAGAAAAAAGAAACGTATATATGTATGTACATACGAATGAATGTGTGTGTATTTGCCTGTACGCAAATCTATGTGTGTGTATATGTGTATATATATGTTTGTGTGTGTATGTGTGTGTGTAAGTATATCTATGTATCTACGTATGCATGTATCTATCTGTCTATCTATCCATCCATCCACCCATCCATTTATCTATCCATTCTTCCATCTATCTATCTATCTCTCTATCTGTCTGTCTCTCTGTCTTTATATCTATCTCTCTCTCCCTCTCTCGACATATACACACACACACACACATATATATATATATTCATATATTCATGCATAAATATTTGTATACACATATATGTGCATATATATGCATAAAATGTATGAATGTGCGTGTGTGTGCATATGTATGAAATGTGCCAAGTGTGTTTGATTGTCAAAAGTCATAGCTCTCTAGGGCTGAGATGGTAGAAGCACAAATGTGTTGGCATTTATTACATACTGTTTTTTTCCATTCTCATTCGTGACTTTCTTTGCTTTCTGCATTTGTCTCAGAGTCAAGTGGGGACTGTTAATTCAATCATGTTTGGTTGTGATGGAATCATTCTCTGCAAAGAATTTTGGCAAATTTCAAACTTCTTGTTAGGAATATTGCTTTTCGGGAAAATTGAGAGTTTCTCATGTAGAATTGGATCAACAGGCAAGTGAGCTAAGAATATGTTTCCAAGGTGATCCAAAGAGGAAAAAAACAATTCTGTTTATATTGCATTGTGAATCATTGTACTGTCACCTTGCCAACAAAGACAAAAGAAAAAAAAAGAAAGCCATTTAATTTTCAACCCCTTATTTTCTAGCATAAAGCCACCCCCACTCCCACCTTGTAGTTTAGGGTCCAGCAAACTGCCTAGCAGCTTCACTTGTGCTGATGGCATGAGGAATGCATCCAGTGCAGTCTGTAAAGGGGTGTGTGTTAGGATGGGCATCCAGCCAGAGAAAATATGCCAAAGTAGATATTAGGCCACAATGCTATCCTGGGGCCTGTTGAATCCTGCCATACCATGCAACTCATGCTAGCATGGATCACAGATGTTTAATGATGTTGATGTTTGCTTTATATTTATCTTTAAATTAAAATCATGAAAATTAAATTAAAGTCATGGAAAAGAACTCTAAATGAGTGTAATGAAAGATATTCTGGAGGATATAAACAAAGAAAGAAAAGTGAAATATAGACAAGCAACAACTGGCATATGTGTTTATAAGCTTAATCAGTTATGATTTATCCCCAAAATAGCAATATAAGTACAGTCACTTGTTGTGTGTGTATGTAGCTATGCAATGGCATAAATACATTATTATTTTGTGAGCTCAAAATCTCTAAATGAGCCAGAATAAGGCAGTAAAAGAACACACTAAGGAACAAAGCCTTGAATTTCGTCTTTTATACAATTGTTGTTGTTCAGCCCGAGTTAAGTCAGAGCAAAGATTCAGCAGAAGATAGAGGCATTGGGAACAAGATGCTATTGCAGTATCTTAGTTGCTTCATACATGGACTATGTCATGAATGAGCAGGTTTGCAAAACTATCCTGCATTCAAAGCATGTATAAATGAATTAAACAAATATGTATATGAATATAATTAAGCAGAAAGCAGGGAGGTGTTCATAGTAGTCCTTCATAAATAGAAGTGAAAATATAACCAAGAAGAAGAAAGAAGAAAATTCAAGGTAGTTCTTTACAGCTGTTTCAGAGAATCAGTGACAAAAAGATGCAATAGTATGCATTATGCAAACATAGATAGATTCTAAATTGGTTTTAACAAATAAATATGAAATAAGCCAATCTAAAATATAACAGAGTTGTCACCCATCACTTTTCTGACAGAAAATATTTAACAGTCGATACACAAACCTTTACATAATACCGGTGATATCAGAATGCAAGACAAACAGACGTAATGATATATTAGTTATTATGACTACATTATAATTTCTGTCCATTCTTATTGTGTCTGTTAGAGAAATACATCAGGACTTAGAAGAAGATAAATTGCCATTTCCCAAGAATGTCGAATTACATGCATTGTATGTAAATTCACAGTGGAACAATAACAGTGTTATCTTCATTTGACAAGAGCCCCTCACTTTGACTTGAATACTAATTGGATAGAGAAAGGGGTGGAGATTTGGGGTAGGAACGATGTAGGGATCTCTTTTTTTTTTCTGTTATACTCCTCCCCTATGGTTTGAATTGCATGAACATTATGTGACATTATGTAGATTGATGGAAATAAACAGAGAAGCAAAAAATTAGACTAATAGTGAAATATATGTATGTATATATATATATATATATATATATATATATATATATATATATATATATAAAGTTCAAATTCTGCCGAGGTCGACTTTGCCTTTCATCCTTTCAAGGTCGATAAATTAAGTACCAGTTATGCACTGGGCGTCGATGTAATCGACTTAATCCTTTTGTCTGTCCTTGATCGTCTCCTCTGTGTTTAGACTTCTGTGGACAATAAAGAAAGAAATATGAACATACTCATATACATACTTTCAGAAATAAAGAAAATTTGTAAATATATATATGCACACATACATATGTAATATATACATACATATACATATGTGTGTATATATATATATTTATATATATATATATATGTATTACTTAGATGTCTATAAATACATACACAACTACACATACATACAACACGTGCATCATGCCTGTATATGTATAAATATACTGTCATAATAAACACATGCATACATTAAAAACAACCTGATACTCCATCGGTTATTTAATGCACATATTTAATGCACTTTTGGCATAACTTCTAAATAATGTCTCTGAATATTTTATCATCTTTACAATTTATTAATTTATATAAATACATTTTCACTGAATTTAATAAAATTAAATACTATTCTCTTGAATGCTTATTATATGTAAATTATACCATGAATCAATGCGTATATATGTCACCAAAAACAGAAAAATAACTCAAAATATGCACAAATTCTTCAAATATATGAAGCACGTATTCTATGTCTCCTTTTTATTGCTAAAATATATTCCTTATTTCAAGGCCAGCCTCTCTGATTAACATTTGACAGTTGACAATATATTCTTTATTCTCTGATAGCATATTTTCCATTTCTTCTGTTCATAATATAATTTTTCCAATCACAATAAATATTATGTCATATATTATAATAGAAAAATATTTTTTTTGTCTCTCTTTGAAAGTATAAATATTTTCACAAAAATTCCATTACCAGTTGTCTAAAATTAATTTTGAAGCCTACTTTTCTAATATTCCATTCAATGAATATGCCTTTTTACTTTTTTTTTTTTTGTATAGTCCTATATATTTTAACAAGATAATAAAAATTTTATTTACATTTGATCTCTATTGACGGGAAGCATAATTCATGCTATATTCTTGGTAGTAGGGAAGGCACATAGCCTAGTAGTTAGAGGTGTTCAGCTTGTAATCCTTATGTCTTAGGTTCAAATCCTGGATCTACTGATGTGTTTGTATCCTTGAGCAATTTGCTGAGTTCCATTTTTCTCCTCTTCTCAGTTATAAATGAAGACCAAACAAGTGCTGGCAGAGCTCTTCCTCTCTCCAACTGTTTTTTTATTCTAAATGTGCTGCTCAGTCAAAGATTAGAAGAACCATGGGTGTGTCTATGTCCACCTGCAAGTACAGAGGCACCTAAAACAATTAGTGAGAGCATGGCACCTGTTCCCTAATGATAGTTATTTGTAGATAAGAGCAGGTTCTCTTGTCCTCAACAGTATCAATTAGTTTTCTTCTGATACCAGTAATATTCCACATATATTCTTTCGTGCTATAGCCTCTCCAACAAACAAAGCCAGTGCCTGCATATATACACATAGATACAATTTCAAACTGAAATACTGTTCAAATAATATTTGGAAAACTTTGGAATTTTCAGAAAACTTTTGCCATTTTGTAGGTGTGAAGATAAAAGATGAAAGGAATACACACACACACAAAACAAAATTGGTTGGAAGTAGATAAATTTAAAGGAGAAATATGGATACGAAATAGAGACAAAAATAAATACAAACAAAACAAAAAAAAAAAGAAAACTGAACAAAATGGATAACTGAACATTAAAAGATCAGTCTTGAAAAGATGAGATGTTGCAAAAACATGTTGATATCTTTGATGATTTCATCCTCTCATAGATGTTACATAGTTTTTGGCCTCACGCAAATATTATAAAATGAAGAAAATGAAGATTTGGAATTTTATCTTATTTCTTTATTTTTGCATAATTTGCTTGTTTTTGTTTAGTTTTGTTTTTTGAAATTTTATTTCTTCATTTATTTAATGGCTATTTTCTTTTTTTTTTTTTTTTGTTCAGTCGTTATTTGTGGATTTATTGATTCTAAGTTCCATGTAGCTGTGTAAGTTTGACATTGAGCCAATGTGTTGAAAAAAAATTCCAAAACAAATAAATAAACAGATAAATAAACAAACAAGGAAGTAAGATAAGGTTCAAGACAGTTATTTAGTTCCATGTGCCAAAATGTAATTATTCTACCTACTTACCTACCATTTCCAAAATTTCTTTAGTCTTTCTGTGTATCTAATTCTGTCTGGGGATATCTGAAAACTGGTAAAAACCTGCTTTTATCTTTTTTGAATGGTTTTTCTCTCTTACAAGTGATTGAGTGTGTATGTGTTGTTGTTAAAGTTCTTGTTATTGCTGTCGTTAAGCTCGGGTGAGTCCTAATTAAGGACCACAGTATCGAGTGTATCCTTACTTTATTTAAAACAGTAGGCTGAGATTTGAATGAGATTTGGCTGTTATTTCTAGCATGGCAGACTACTGCAACCAGAGTCCAGACCACATAAAACTCTGCTCTGTACCACTTTTGCCCACCACCGTGTAAACTTTTAAAAATAAACTACAGCCGTCACTCACAAGCGAGTATGCCATGTTATCATGTACCAGCAGCAACAGCAACAGCAGCTGCAACATCATCATTGATTAATATCTGTTTTCCATGCTGGTATGGGTTTGATGGTTGAGCAGGAACTGATAAATGAAAGGGCATCACAGAGGGCCGTTGTCTGCTTTGACATGGTTGTTGCAGTTGGATACCCTTCTTAATGCCAACCACTTGACTGTATGCCCAGGGCAGAGACTCCTCTTGACCTTCCTATTGGGAGGTCACGATACCTTGTGGTGAGGGGTGAGGATACAAATGCACAAGCACAACCACTCACACACACACACATCATTATCATCAACATCATCATCATCTTCCAGTGTTTTAAATTTGGGTTTTGTCCATTAATGGTGGGTGGCTGGATCTACCTCAATGCCATAGCAACCGAGGTAGGCAGGAGCAGCCCACCCTTAAACTTTGGGCTGGCTGGTGCTCATTCTTCTTTGCTATCATGAGGGTTTTTTTGGAGCTGGATTTTCTATAGGGATCATGCCCTTGCTTACTCCTAAACTCAGTTTCTAGACATGAGTGGTCCCGAGACCAAGGCCTCTACCATGATTTTTAATAAATGTGGTGGAAAACTAGCTTAGGAAGGCAGGGACACCACTCCCTGAGACCCCTTTCAGAGCCCCACTACCTCCATGTAGTTTTCCAGCATCAGCCACGACTATGATCTCCCTGGGCTTGATGGTTCTTTTCAAGCACAGCATATTGCCCAACATTCAAAGGGTAATTTTAAATTCTCAATCGCAGAATAATGCTAATAATATAGCCTGAACAGGATAAACTATCCCTATTTTGCAGAGAAAAGTGTAGGTGGCTAGCTGCGATTGAGAATTTAAAATCACTTCTTTAACTTTCTAAAAGACATCTCAACGCTTCTAAAAGCAAACTTCGTTTGTTTATTTACGTTTGTCGTAATTTGAATTTAATATTCAAAGGGTACCTTTTACGTGCCACTTACAGAACACTGGCATCGGCCACAACTGCAATTTCACTTGGCTTGACGAGTCCTCTCTCACACACACACACCATTCTTAACCCATGCCAGTCTAATTCCGCTCAACTTTAGCAATAACTTTCTGACTATAATTTATAATATATCTCCTCCATATTGCTATTATCAGGCAAATATGATGTAAAGGATGAAGAGAAGTTTAAGAGAGACGAAGTATGGAATTAATTTTGACATTGCAGTAAGTTTAGTGAACAAGAATTCAGGGTGAATTTATTGTGTATCCAACAGTGTAGAGACATACGTCACATTGTTGTAATCCGTTCGTTAATTATTCTGTTATATAATATTAAATTATTATATAATATTGAATTTTGGTCGTTATGTACATTGTTGGCATCATCTTGATGATCATCATCATTGTTGTCATTGCTGTCGCTGTCGTCATCATTATCATTATAATCATCATCGTCATAATTTATCATCATTGTAATCACCATCTCCACCACCGCTACTACCATCATTATCATTGTCATTATTGTCACCACTACCATGACCATTATCACTATCAACATCATCATTATCATCATCATCATCATCATCATCCTTACCACTACCACCATCATGATCCTGATAATTGTCACTCTTGTTACAATTCAGATCATCATCTTCACCATCAACATCATCATCACCACCACCACCACCACCACCATTTTCATTATTCTCTTCAACATTATCATAAACACCATTTGCATTATCATTCAAGATCATCTTCCTCATCATCGTCGTCGTCATCATCATCATAAACATCACTCTCATTATCATTTAGATCATCATCATAATCATCATCATCAAAGCCATTTTTTTACTGTAATCCCCACTATCATCATCATCATCATCATCATCATCATCGTCAGCAACAGCAGCCTCTTAATCCTATCCATTATCAACACCACAAGCAGCCACAGCACCAATATTCTGCTGTAACTCGTGATCATTACAGCAAATGCCATTCTAAAACTGGGAGGCATGAGATTGACAGGTCAACATAACTTTGTATCTCTGTTATTGATTTGTCCACGTAACATTGTATATTTCAATGTTAATGACAGGTCAACATAACATTGTGTCTTCATGTTGTTAATTTGTCAACACAGAATTTGTATATTCATAATATTGACACATCAATACAAAACTGTATCTGCATGGTAAAGACATGTCAACATTCCATTATATATTTGTAATATTGACAAGTCAACCTGACACTGTATCGCCATGTTATTGACATGTCAACACAGTATTATAGCTCTATGCTGTTGTGACGACTGGGTTGCAATGTAACTCCTTGGTATTGACATGTCAACACATTACTCATACTCTGAACCATTGATATGACAGTGTAACAATGTTATTGACAAGTCAACACAAAATTGTATCTCTGTGGTGATGACATGTCAACAGAGCATTATAACTTCATAGCACTGAAATGTCAAGATTACAGCTTAACTCTGTGGCTACAAAACACATATGTATGCGTGCATGCCTCTGTATGTGTGTATGTTAATCTTGTGGTTAGGGTGTTGGACTCATGATTACAAGAATGTGGTTTCGATTCCTGGACCAAGTGGCGCATTGTATTCTCAAGCAGAACACTTCACTTTACGCTGCACATCTAACATGTGGCACACTGTGCACCCCTTCAGATAATGTCCAATTTGATGGAGAGATTGAACTTAAGTACAGCATAAACAACTGATCGCTATGAATAAATCATCTGTGATGGTCACTCAGCAAGAAACTGTGGCGCCCTCATCTGGTTTCTACACACACACACACACACATATATATATATATATATATATATATATATATGTATATAAAAACAAATAGTAAATGAGTATATGCATATGTACGTACAGGTATGTGCATACCGACATCCACCTGTATGTATAGGTGCATATCTGGGTACAGGACATTGCAAACAAAACAGAGACGAGAAAACACACAAGCCACATAGAGAACATTCTACTTCATCAGCTACCTCCGTTTCAACACCGGCATT
>NC_069001.1:34827446-34831759 GCF_001194135.2 Octopus bimaculoides
TAACCAGTGGAGTACCTGGAGGAGGGCTCAGTGGCCTTCTAATGTCTGTCTGCTTCTAACTTCATAATCACTTAAAACAATTCTTTTCTTTTCTACTCTAGACACAAGACCCGAAATCTTTCGGGAGGGGGCCAGTCGATTAAATCGAACACAGTATGCAAATGATACTTAATTTATCGACCCCAAAAGGATGAAAGGCAAAGTCAACCTCAGAGGAATTTGAACTCAGAACACAAAGATAAATTACTGCTAAGCATTTCGCCCGGCATGCTAACATTTCTGCCTGCTCACCACCTTTCCCTTAGAACAATTAGCAAAGACATAGTACAGACTACCAACTTATATTGTCATATAAGTGATGGCAAAACTCTTTAGAAAATTACTGACCTAAATTCCAAGGTTTCAGGTTCAAATCTTCCTCAGAACTTATATTGGGTAAAGTTTGTTGGGGCTTTTTTTTTGTTATTTTTTTTTTAAGTACAGCCGTTTATCTCATTTGTTTATTTCATCCAAGATAAATCATAATCCTCGTTTCCATTTTGTCATTTCACATCCGATTGATTTATTGATTGATTGATCGTTTTTAGCATGGTTTTGACTTAGAGTCAGATATCAAATATCCGATGCAAAGTCACTAAACATAGATCTGTTTAAGCCCTGAAGAATGTACGTTTGCGTGTGTGTGTGTGCATGCATGTGTGTGTGTGTGTGAGTGTGTGTATGTGAGTGTGTGTATGTATATATATATATATATATATATACGAGTATGAATGGCTGTATTTGTGCATGTATGTGTATATGTATGGGTATGTTTACATATGCGTGTGTGTGTGGTTGTGAGTGAGTGTGTATATGTATGTAAACATATGTACATGTGTGTATCACTATTGCAAATAATTACTGAACAGATGAGATATTAAGATGGCATCTCATAGACTACGTCTTTATATCTTAATGCAGTTGCTGTTGTTGTTATTGTCATTATTGTTGTTGCTATTGTAGTTGTTGTTGATATCATTAACAATGTACTTGAAGATACACATAATGGACACTATACTCCTCGGTACACTTATAACTAAAAAGCGATGTGATGGCCACAGATGAAATGTCTTCAATCATAATTCTCCGATGATAACCTTTTTGTTTCCATTTTCCTGCTGACACATGTTGTGCCTTTGTTGCAATTATTTTTAAAATAATGAAGAATTTAGTAAATGACTTTCTCATTATTAAATCAATCTATAATGGCAGCAAACTGGCAGAGTCATTAGCATGCTGAGCAAAATGCTTAGTGGTACTTCATCTATATTATTTATATTATTTACATTTGACGGATATTTGTCCTCATCTTGTTTGTTGCTAACACAATGTTTCAGCTGATATACATTCCAGCCTTCATCAGGTGTCTTGGGGAAATTTCAAATCTGGGATCTCATTCATTGAGGTATTTTTCGATGTTGTTGTTGTTATTATTATTTTATTATTATTATTATTATTATTATTATTATTATTATTATTATTATTATCATTATTATTGTATTGTTGTTATTATTATTATTATTATTATTATTATTATTATTATTATTACTATTGTTACTATTATTATTATTAGACAAATATCCCTCAAATGTAAATAATGTAAATAATTCCTCATCTCTTAAATATAGAATGGTATTTTATCAGTCTTTATGTTTTGAGTTCAAGTTCCACTGAGATTGACTTTGCCTTTCATCCTTTTTGGGGTCAATAAAGTAAGTAACAGTTGAGTACTGGGGTCAATGTAATTGACTTGCTCCCTCCCCTAAATTTCAGGCCTTGTGCCTTTAGCAGAAATGATTAATCATCATCATCATCTTAAGTTGGTCTATAATGGTAGTAAGCTGGCAGAATCGTTAGCACACCCAATAAAATGATTAGCAACATTTTTGCTATCTTTACGCTCTAAGTTCAAATTCTGGTGCACTTGACTCCTCCTTTCATCCTCTTGGGTGGTTGATTTTATCGACTTGCGCCACCCCTCAAAAATTTCCGTCCCTGTGCTGAATTTTGAATCCGTTATTCAGTCGGTTTTGATAAAATAGATAACATTAAATTTTGATAAAAGGTTTTGATTAAGATCAGTTTAAAACTGCAAGTGTATATGTTAGAACAGGAGGTACTTTCAGCTGCGTTAGCATGGAAAGGGTTAAGACTGTTGGTGCTAAACAGCAATAATAAACAAGCAATAATAGTTTGTGTGTCATGTCTGCAATCCTCGCAGAATCATAGCAGTGGGTGGAATGCTTCTTGTGTCCTTGTAGACAATATTTAGTTTATCACTCTCGCCTTTCAGCCTATCGTACATTTATCAGTTATTTTACTTTCCCTCAGATCCAAAGAAAGATATTAAAATACATCCTTCCTTTTAGTTCCGATAACATTAAAGCATTAATTCCAGGAAATAATTGATCAATCAAAAACCCGCGGAACAACCATCTCGGAATTTCAGAAAGTCTATCTTGACAGGCAACGAAGAATTGACAATATAGCCTTCGGAAAATTCTGACATTATTGCATTTTATAACACAGTGATAAGAAAATGAAGCACTACTCGGTGAATACATGCATATATAATGGAATATCTATACTTTTGGTTTCTGAACTGATTGGCCTGTATAAAGAACTAAAGACAAATGTTGTCATTGAAGATGTATAAAAATGCTATAGATTTTTTTTGCCTCAAATTGCGTAGACCGTCATAACATCTGAGGGTAAAAACCATCTCAAAGAAATAATTTGATCTGCTGTCTAGGAAGAACATGGAGTTGCAGTTAGTGAAAATCGGTAGATGTCAAAGCTGTAGTTGTGATATTATTTGTTGGAGAACTTGTAAGATGGAAAATAAGGAAATGGAAAGTAAGAAAGAAAAATGTGATAACATCGATACATAATACTGTGTGTGTGTGTGTGTGTGTGTGTGTGTATATATGTGTGTGTAGGTGTTTGATTGTGTATATATATGTGTATGTGTGTATATGAGTGTGTAGATATGTGTGTGTGTATGAGTGTTTATATATGTGTGTGTGTATGATTATGTACATATAAATATGTGTGTATGTATGTGTGTGTATCATCATCATCATCATCAGCAGCAGCAGCAGCAGCAGCAACACCTTCATCATCGTTATCATTCAACATCTATTTTCTATGTTGGCATGTATATGCATGTATATATGAATATATATACATAGATACAGATATTTATAAACATATATATGTATATATATATACATTCATGTATGCATGCATATGCATATATATGCATTATAAACACATGCATACATATGTATATACACATATATACATATATATATATATATATGTACATATGAGTATATATATATATATATATATAGATAGATAGATAGATAGATAAATAGATACATACATACATATATATGCATGTATATAGTCTATAAACACACACGCACACATATATTTATATACGCACATACACATATATGTTTATATAAACATACATTGCCCTGTGACTTCATAAAACACAAGATTAAAGCAACATAAATAAGAACACTATTTTACTCTCAAGAAATTGTGAATATTTAGAAAAAATTTTGCTGATTTAACACAATTCATGATAGAATCAGATTAAATTAGCAACTCATGTTATGCCAAAATTTATGACAATGTACAATCTAAAAATAATGTGAACTGTCTGTTGGTTAATGGCTGCCAAGAGTGATGCCAAACTGTGTTGTTGCATCATGCCAAAGTTTACCAAAAATGGGTTATCTTAAACTTGACAGGTGTTAGTTGGAAGTAATAAGCTATGTATTATATTATATACATACATATCTATCGTGTATGATCGTCATCAACAGCATTGTTTAACGTCCGCTTTCCATGCTGGTATGGGTTGGACGGTTTGACTGAGGACTGACAAGCTGGGAGGTATCACTAAGCTCCAATCTGTTCTTGCAAGGTTTTTACAGCTGGATGCCCTTTCTAATGCCAACCTCTCTGAGAGTGTAGTGGGTGCTTTTTACATGCCACAAGCACAGGAGCCAGTTAGGGAGCACTGGCATATATATATATATATATATATATATATAGTTTTAGGGAAAATAACCAATATTCAAGAACTCATCGATGAAAATCCACTATCACATATAGAAAAATTAATAATTAAAAGCACAATAAATGAGTATAATATAAAGTAAAGTAAATATCATAAGATAAATATAATAAAAAGATTACACGTGTTTCATAACCAATTTTCAAATAGAAAAGAAATTTAAATCGATTAAAATCAATTG
>NC_069001.1:34831858-34833058 GCF_001194135.2 Octopus bimaculoides
AAATAAATACAAAAAAAGGGGTTTTGTATGATTGTGTATAGAGGAATATATTATTTTGTTTAAAAGAGTTCCAACACTGTCTGTCTTTTATGTCTTATATTCCTGCAAAACCAATGTGGGATATAGAATATGGAATATACAGTATATAATATAAAATAAAAATGGATGGTACAATGAAATAAAGTATTGAATGTCTTATTGAATATATGGAATATGTCTTATTGAATAGATGAAATATTGAGTGTTCAATATAAAGGATTAAATATATAAAGGCGAATACGTATTTTCTATACCTTGTGGTATTTCATCATGGCCGGTATGACAGATTTTAACAGACAGAGAATTGCCAATTAGTTAATAAAATTAATAATTAATAATTTTGTCAAGTAGTTCAGTATGCAAAAAAACCTTTATCGGTAAAATTATGTTTATAGTTATATATATATATATATATATATATATATATGCACACACACATACAATGAGAAAGAGATAGATAATTATAGAAATATATGTGCATGTATATTTATATATATATTCTTTTATTCTTTTATTTGTTTCAGTCAATTGACTGTGGCCATGCTGAAGCACCACCTTTAGTCAAACAAATTGGCCCCAGGACTTATTTTTTGTAAGCCTAGTACTTATTCTATCGGTCATTTTTGATGAACCACTAAGTTACTTGGATGTAAACACACCAGCATTGGTTGTCAAGCGATGTTGGGGGGGAACAAACACAGGCACACACACACACACACACACACACACACACACACACATGTCTATATACAATGGGATTTTTTCAGATGTGTATACTTCTCTAGTTACTATGAACATGTATATATCTTGTGTGTGTGTGTGTGTGTGTGTGTGTGTTTGCACATGTTAGCCCATGTATGAGTATCTATACATTTGCATGTACGTATAAACTCTTCTAGCTCTGTGAACACAAATACATTTGTGTGTGCATGTGTATGTGTATGAGTATATATATATATATATACATATATACAGACATGTGTGTGTGTGTGTGTATGCCTGCATATATATATTATTTCTCTAGTTTTGTGACTGTGTGTGCATGAGGACACTAGCCATGATGAATATAAAAATCCTGGACAACCCAAAGTCATAATTCTTCCAAATCCTTTCCCTCTTCTTCTCCCTTCTTCTTCTTCTTCTCCCTCTTCTTCTTCTTCT
>NC_069001.1:34833068-34836732 GCF_001194135.2 Octopus bimaculoides
CTTCTTCTTCTTCTTCTTCTTCTTCTTCTCCCTCTTCTTCTTCTTCTTCTTCTTCTTCTTCTCCCTCTTCTTCTTTTCTTCTTCTTCTCCTCCTTCTCCTTCTTCTTCTTCTTAGCCCCTATTTCCAATTTCCCTGACCTAGATACACAGAGAAGAATATAAAAAGAACATAAAAATTGGCACAGAGTGCTAAAAAGGTATCATTTGGTAAAGGGCATAAACTTTTTGTGCATTTCTTTTAAGATAGATAAAACAAAAAAAAGGGGAAAAAATCCTTGACTCTGCTTTAAAGACGTTTCTGGAAATTATTGGGAGGGAATCTTTGCCAGAAGCAAATAAGGGCAAGTATCTTCTTTATTTTGCGGTGAATGCCATGGGAGGAAAATACATTATAGATTATTATCAGTGTTGTAGTTGATGTTGTTGTTGTTGTTGTTGTTGTTGTAGTTGGTGATGGTGGTGTTGGTGGTGGTGGTGGTAATTGTCAATTATTGTCTTCTTCTTCTTCTTCTTCCTCCTCACCTTCTCCTCCTCCACCATCACCACCATCACTTACTGCAGTTGTTACTAATGCGGCAAAAGGTAGTAGTAGTAGTAGTAGTAGTAACAATAATAATATTACTGAAATACCTATGTATGTATGTATGTATGTATGTGTGTGCGTGTGTATGTATGTATGTATGTATGTATGTATGTATGGGTGTGTATATATATATCTATATATATGTAAGCGTGTGTGTACACACACACATATATATATATACATACATACAAACAAATATCAAGCAGTGAGAAAGAGTGCTGAAAATCACATTGGTTGATAAATATTCTTTATTTGTAAGTTAACAAGGCTACCATCAGTTTCATGTCAAGAGAAATCTCAACAATTATTGAACTTGCCACATGGGACGTTGGTGCTCACCTCCAACTTGGGTTGGTTATGTTTTCATCCATGCTCGAGGTGAGCACCTGTGTCTCACATGGCTGGCTTGATAATTGTTGAGATTATTTATCTGACATAAAACCAATGGTAGCCTTGTTAACCCACACATAAAGAATACACACACATATCTGCACATATATATACACATATATATATATATATATATATATATATATATATATATATATCTCAGTAACAACTAAAAAGATGTTTTCAAAAAATTTCTTTGAAAACATAAGAAATATATTTTACATTTTTATATAATTTTTTTCTCCTTTATCATGCCAAGAATAAACAAGCAAACAATAAGAGCGATGGGAGTCTGCAGGGTGAAAGGGAATGTCGAGATTACACAACAACAACAACAACAACAACAACAATAATAATATATTAAAAAGGAAGAACAAATTGCAAATTTCTAGAAGAATGGTCTTCTTAGACACGCTCCTTTCTACCCTGTAAGTCGCAGTCAGTTTTGGTAACATGAACGTAAACGTAATCTGTTTGGAATTGGATAACATGATGGAATTCGAGTTTTTGGAGTTTTTATCTTGTTTTTAGAAAAATTTTTGAAAAACTTAGACTAGATAGATAAATAAAATCAATAAATAAATCGATATATTATAAATAAAAGGAAAAGAAAACATGAATGTAGGCAACAGCGAGAAAACTTTCTCCAAATGTAAGATTTATAAACATGTTTCTTTCATATATTTTTTGGTCTTTGTAATGTTTCTCTTGTAGAAAGTTATTCTTAGTCCAAATCTTTGGTGAGCTTACACCTAATGTTTACAGAAGTGAGGTGAATAAAAAGGAGGATGGTGGGGAGAAAGTAAAAATATAATGAAAGGTAAAGCAAAAAATAGCAAAAACAACTGTAGGAAGATTTTGTATACATATTTATGCTTGCAGGTTTGGACGCATGCATAAAGAAAGATGTTCTGTACATACGCATACCCAATCTCATATTAGGGAACACATACACACATACATTTATGCATATATACACATGCATATAGCATATATATGCATATATATATATATATATATATATATATATATATATATATATGTGTGTGTGTGTGTGTGTGTGTGTGTGTCTGTGTGTGTGTGTGTATACATATATATGTATATATATATATATTCATATATATATATATTTTTGATATATATATGTGTGTGTGTTTACATAAAATATAGGTACACGTCTATGGATATTATATATGAAAATGTATGTGCGTGTATGTGCATATATATATATTGTATATAAGTATATATTTGTATATATATGACTGCTTCCATCTAACAACTTAAACACATCCTTATATTGGCATATACACACCAGTTCATACAAAGTCAACAACATCTGACCACCTACATATTCCAGGTACTTTTATAACACCTGCATCCATAACCATAATCACATTTGCACACCTGTACACCTATACACATCTTCACATCTCCATACACCCATGCCAGCATGAATGGTGTTAGATGATGATGGTGGTGGTGGTGGTGGTGGTAGTGCCAGTGGTGGCATCAAGTATTTTTATACAACACTAACACCTGTACATATATATGCAATCATGGTGGCTAACACTAAAAGCTAGGTGACTAAGTTGATTCCTTGCCTTCAGACAAACCATCAAGAGTTTAGTAGTTCATATCATATCCAGGTACATCGATGTACTTATCCTTCTGGGATCAATAGAAGAAACACCATGGAGATTGCAATCACAAACTCATTTTTTAAATATATTAACTAAAAAATTTTTTTTAATAATGTTATTATCCTTTTGGCCGCTGATCTTCTCAGCAAAAAATCTTGGTTTGTTGTTCAAAAAAATTTTTAAGCACGAAGGAAGTTATATTTTAACTTTTTTGATACCAGCCCAGCTGAAACCACCTTTGGCTCTATAGTACAAATGTCCTGTTTTCAAAAGTTCTGAATTAAAATCTTCCAATCTGAATTAAAACCCTAGTCTCAATTTATGTTCCTAATACTAGCTTAATGATAACTAAGTTATTTTACTAAATTCTTTGTCATATTTAAAATTAGTTGAAAAGAAACACAGAGCATCTCAGCAGAAATATGGTAACAAAAAGGTTCCACATGGTTCCAGGTTCAGTTCCACAGCTTGGCACCTTGGACAAGTGTCTCCTAATATAGCCTTGGGCCAACCGAAGCCTTGTGAGTGGATTTCATAGATGGAAGCTGAAAGAAGCCTGTTGTGTGTGTGTGTGTGTGTGTGTGTGTGTGTGTGTGTGTGTATTGTGTATTGTGTATATATTTATGTATGTGTGTTTTTGTGTCTGTGTCTGTCCCCACTCACCACTTAACAACCGGTGTTGGTGTGTTTACATCCTCATAACATAGCAGTTCAGCAAAGAGCAACTGATAGAATAAGTACTAGGCTTAAAAAATAAGTCCTGGGATCGATTTATTTAACTAAAATCTTTGATGGTGGTGCTCCAGCATGGTCGCAGTCAAACGACTGAAACAAGTAAAAGAAAAATGTGTGAGTGTATGTATATCTATCTATTCATCACTTTATTTATCTACATGCATATATGCATATATGTCCATATATATGTATACATATATATATAAATAATACATCTGTTTGTTGTTTACACATCCGTCTTCGTCTTTTGCTTTTTTGTAAATTCTCACTATATATATATATATATATATATATACACATGCATATATATGTACAT
>NC_069001.1:34837048-34837819 GCF_001194135.2 Octopus bimaculoides
ACACACACACACACACACACACACACACACACATACACACCCTTAGATGTTAAAGGGTAACAGAAGAGAAGCGTGTGGAAGGAAAGACATTTCGTTTCATTGCACAGACTTAGCAAATGAAATCAATAGCTTTACTGAAGAAAATAGAAGAGGTGTTATTTTTAGTTGTGCATGTGAAGACGTAAAGCTTATGGGAAAGAGTTTAGCGGCCATCATGCAAAGGTAAGCCGGTCAGTGAACTGGACTGCGCGTTTTAATTAGATTTAGTTTGGCGACTAAACTGTAATAAGACATAGTGCCCTTCAGTATGTAGACTTGTGTGTTTCTGTGTTCATGTGTTTGTGCATGTACGTGCATGTGTCGTTTTTGTTTTGTTTATTCATACGCATGTATAAATATATACGAACACATGTAGGTATATTTGGCAATGAATGGTGTTTAAGTGGGTGGTCTGTGTGTCTATATGTGTATATATATATATATATATATATATATTTGTATTGTATGCGTATGAATGTGTATGTATGTGTGTATATATTTATATACTTACATGTGAATGTATTCACATACACAGCCATACACATGCATGCATATATATGTGTGTGTGTGTGTATACATACACATATATACACACACACATACATAGATGTACATATATATATATATATACATATATATATCACATACACACATATGCATGCACACACACAAATGCATGTTTACATAGACAGACATCCACTACACACACACACATGCATGCATGTTCATACA
>NC_069001.1:34843660-34844947 GCF_001194135.2 Octopus bimaculoides
TCATGAATTTACTCTTTAATTCCCTTTCTCACATATACACACATGCAACTATATACATAGTTACATACAAGCACCTATATATCTCCAAATACATTTATACATACACACTCACACATATTTCTAGATATATTCAGTTACATACAGATATATACTTACTTGTGCATACATTTCTAAATACACTCCATCATACAGACCTAAGTACATGCATACATATATTTAAACACACTCATATTCATATAATCATTTATACGTAATTTCATACACATACACATATGCGCACACTCATACATACATGAACAAACCTTAAAAAAAAAACCCCACCATTTCTCATAAATAGCAAAACATCCCTGTCCAATTTGTAAGGGAATTGTTGTTGTGGTTTATTCCCTTATTAAATATTTTTGAAAGGTCTGTTTTGACACACATGATATTTAGAAAGGTTTACTTACAACCTTACACTTTATTCTTTTTTGTTTTAACTGTAACCTTTTATCATTTCCTCCCCTTTTTTCTTTACATTTTCTCACTAACTATTCCTTATTTGAAATATTTGATTGGACAAGATATTTTCACAGGAGGCGGAACTGAAGAACTCTTGTTTTGAAGGTTCAAAAGATAAGATAAACAGGGAAAGGGTTTTCTGATATGCTGATTGGATGTTGCTTAGATCCGCCCACCTCTGAACCCATTGTGGTTCCTAATGATGGATATCTTGTACCACCTCCAGCAGCAGGCATGGCTGTGTGGCAAAATATATCTATAAGGTTTCAGGTTCGATCCTATTATGTTGTAGTTTGGATAAATGCCTTCTTTTTCCTCTCAAAGGCTTGGCTTTTTCTTCCAAACCATTTGAGTATAAGTGTCTGGAGACTGTGTGGAAGCCTGTAAAGGAGAGAACAGTGTTGTAGCTAGAGTGTGTGCTGCTGGAGGAGACCCTTGAATTAGCCACCCTGTCTCCTTACAGGCTTATATGACTAACCAAATAGCTGAAATAGTGAAATAACCAACAAATTATTCAGTTCCTATGAGAATAAAAGCCAAATCTATATCTTACTCTTTTACTCTTTTACTTGTTTCAGTCATTTGACTATGGTCATGCTGGAGCACTGCCTTTAGTCGAGAAAATCGACCCCAGGACTTATTCTTTGTAAGCCTAGTACTTATTCTATCGGTCTCTTTTTGCCAACCGCTAGATTACGGGGACGTAAACACACCAGCATCGGTTGTCAAGCGATGGTGGGGGGACAAACACAGGCACACATACAAACATATATATATATATATATA
>NC_069001.1:34845220-34846722 GCF_001194135.2 Octopus bimaculoides
ATGAATACTAAAAAATATTCTGTGTATTTTCTTCCCCGCTCTTCACTTTAAATTCAAACTTGTAATTCCACGAATATTTATCTAGAAATGATTATCTCCCTTATAATAATAGGCCACCAGGGTACACCACATGTTGCCAAAAAAAAAAAAACGACAAAAAGTTTATAACGTTTAAAAATAAAATTGTTTGGTTTTGATTTTGATTTTGTGGTTCTAAACAAAAAACTAAAACACTAAAAAATAAAGGAATGGTTTATTTAGGGAATTGCATATCAGATATCTTAGCAGACTCAAGAAATAGAGTGCTACAGGTTTGAAGCCTCTATCATTGGCGTTATCAATTTATTTTACTGACAGTTCCATCTCTTGAGATTCCTTGTCATTGAGAGATAAACCAGAATAAAAGTACTTTATTCATATGGCATTGGTAAAGTTCTATTGTGTTTCTTCTGGAACGACAATTATATCGGCAATAAAATATTTCTATCATTTCAAAGTAATATATATGTATAGAGTAATGGCACCATCACTGATTTGGGAATGAAATTTGCTTAGGAGGTGCAAACCCAGGTCCAAATATTTTTACAATCAAAGTTTTATTCTTTTAGTTATTTTTGTTCTTTGTTCTTTGAAAAGAAACCTAATTTGAAGCTATTTCTTACAGACCAGTTTTTAAACAGATCAGTTTTCTAAACCTGAGAAAAGTAATTAGGGGTACAAAATTTCATTTTGCACCCCATACACTTTTTAAAAGGTGTGCTTGCGCCTGCTACATCCCCTGTTCATGGGCCCACAGGTACCCTTACATTTGTTCTCATTATCATCGTCGTGGCACATACTGGTGTCATGCAACTGGCACCTGTGCCAGTGGCATGTAAAAGCACCCATTATACTTTCAGAGTGGTTGGCTTTAGGAAGGGCATCCAGCTGTAGAAACCATGCAAAATCAGACTGGAGTCTGGTGCAGCCATTCAGCTTACCAGCCCTGGTCAAACCATCCAACCAGTGTCAGCATGGTCAATGGACATTAAATGAGGATGATGACAGGCTTAGAAATAGCAGCTAAATCCCCCTTATATTGTATAAAAGCAACACATTAAAAGAAATTGAAGGACTCAACAGATTTTATTCTTAATCTTTCAGTCAGGGGATAAAGGCAGTGCTTCTATAAGTGTGAAAGCTCATGGTTTAGTGGTCAGGGATACTGGGCTCATGGTCAAAAGGTCATGAGTTCAATTCCTGGTGGTGTGTTGTATCCTTGAGCAAGACATTTTATTTCATGTTGCTCCAGTACACTCAGCTGACAAATAATGAGCTGTACCTGTAATTCAAAGGGGGCCAGCATTGTCACTGCATCACACTGAATCTCCCTGAGAACTACGTGGATTAGTGAAACAAATTTGAGTACATATACAGTGAACATAGTTCTCAGGGAGATTTGGAGCAGCACTGGCACCACTATAACCAGCAATGCCACCACTCCAACCACCACCACCACCACC
>NC_069001.1:34847165-34847955 GCF_001194135.2 Octopus bimaculoides
GTCTTCCACACTTGAATAAGTTTTGATTCATTGTTTTTGCTTTATTTTTCTTTTTATTATTATCATTTTTTTTCACACCCTTTCCAAAACTAACACTTCTTTCTTCTTCTCCTCCCTTGAAGTCCCACAAGGAAAGAAAAAAAACAAATAAAGAAAACCAAATACCATCCGATGGTCGCTAAATTTATTTGCATACGTCATAAGCTTTTTCCCTTTTCTTCTCGGTGCATATAAAAATGATGTATATGCAAATTCGATGCATAAATTGCAGCCTTTTGCAAAGAATAAGGAAATGCATCTGACATGCAATCATTAAGTCAAAGAAAATTCCATCTCCTTTTTCTCTTTCTCCCTCCTCCTCTCTCTCTCACTTTCTCGATATTCTCTCTCCTCTCTATATATCTATTCTCTCTCTCCCTCTCACTTTTTCTCTCACACTCTCTCTCTCTCTTTCTCTCTGTTTTTCTTCTCTTGGACATTATATTCAAATGAAGAATAAAGCTAAGCTAAGTTTTGTTGAAGATCTGAAAGATTTCTACGCAAAGAAAGAAAGAAAGAAAAAGTGGTGAAGAATGGAAAATGGTAAGTGTGTGAAAATAAGGATGGAAATATATATATATATACCTCTGTGTGTGTGTGTGTATATGCATGTATACATTTTTTAATAACTGTTGTGTATATAATGTCTTTTGTTAGTTTGTCTTTTAGAATCTCCAAAACTATATATACACACAGAGGTACATGTGTGTATGTGTGTGTGTATATATATATATATATATATATATATATA
>NC_069001.1:34847965-34855270 GCF_001194135.2 Octopus bimaculoides
ATATGCATATATACAGAGCGCACATGTACATATAAACACATGCACATACACACACATAAAATACCTTCATACTTACATACATCCCAATTATTGTTGGCATTCTACATCTCCTTTCTGATATCAAATCACAGATGCTGTGACATTGCAATATTAGACATTCAAATCACAGGAGAGGATCCGTTCCTAACTTAGTTAAGCCTTGGTAATCTATTACCTTTGACAAGACATATTACCTGGCTTGTATCCTGTCTATTTGTCTATTTGTTTGTCTTGTTTGTCTAACATTGCTCATTCAATGATTGAGTGGGCTGCAGTCAGAAGAGTAAAAACTTAAAGTAACAATTCTTCCAACAAGGTACAAATGTATCGATATTTTTAAAATAACATCTGACCTGTAAATATGTGTGGAAATGTAGGGGGGAAAAAACCAAGGGGGATTCGATGTGTCTTCAAATTGTTAGATTTCCATTTCCTTTGCACATACACACACACACACACATATCTCTAGTGGTTTCAAATTTTGGTACAAGGACAACAATTTTGGAAGAGGGATTAAATTGATTGCATCAACCAGTGTTCAACTGGTACTTGGTTTACTAACGCTGAAAGGATGGAAGGCTAGATAGACCTTGATGGAATTTGAACTCAGAATGTAGATGGACTAAATGTTAACAATCCTGCCCGCTCACCAGTTTAATAATAATGATAATAATAATGATAATAATAAGAGCACTCAGAGAGCACAAACCTCCACCAAGGCAACACCAATGTCCTCTCTACTATTAACCGGAGATTTTAAAATGAGAATATCTGAAATAAACTCGACTGTTCTCACAAATGAGAATACTAAAAATGAACCCGACCGCTCTCAAAAATTAAGAAAAAAAAACAGGAAAAATAATCCAGAATTCTTATCCAGCACCTGATCGATCCCAATGGTAATTATGGAATGTGAAGGTGGTTGTAGAAAATTTGGTAACTGCAATAAATAGTTTATCCTTATCTAATACAAGCCAAAGTTAATATATTCACCATTCAAAATAGTTACAGCCTAAAGGGAGATAATTGAGAAAGACTTGAATGTTGACATAAGATCATAATCATGAAAAGTAAAGTAAAAATAACAAAAAATAATCCAGAATCCTTATCCAGTATCCTTATCCAGTAGTGGATCGATCCCAAAATCTAATCAGTTTGTGCCGAACATCCCTGAAAGTTTCTTTCAAATCCATCCAGTGGTTCTTGGAATATCTTGTCAGCGGACAAACAAACAAACAAACAAACGTGAATTGAAAGTCTGCTTTCAAACTGTATTTAAGGTAATACCACATTGGTAGGGTAATACCACATTGGTAGGGTACCGATAAATGCCTTATTATTATTATTATTAGTTTTGGGTCACAGGCCCAATTAGCTCCCTGCAGGAGTTAGTTTTAATGTCCACATGGAGTGCAGCTTTTAAGCTAGTAGTAATTAAATGTTTGTGCCACATGTGAGCTCATTCCCTCCATCAAATCGGCATTACCTGAACAGGTGCAAAGAGTGCCACACATCAGTTGTTGAAGTAATTATAGAGCAACATCAGATTAAGTGTGTTTTACTCAACAACACAACACACTGCTCAGTCTGGGAATTGAACCCGTCATCTTGCACTCGTAAGTGTAACACCCAAATACACTTGACAATGGGCCTTCACTTCTTGACATGATCATAGAACAATGCGAGGTCAAGTGCTTTGCTTAAAAAGACAATGTGCCACCTGATCCAGGAATCGAAACCCTAATCTTGTAATCATGAGTGCAACACCCTTACCACTAAGCCACAGGATAAACAAATATTCATAACATTATACTATATATTTAAATCTTTTTTGCCCACAGGGGGCTAAACATAGAGAGGACAAACAAGGACAGACAAAGGAATTAAGTCAATTACATCGACCCCAAAATGATGAAAGGCAAAGTCGACCTCGGCAGAATTTGAATTCAGAACATAACAGCAGACAAAATACTGCTAAGCATTTCACCCAACGTGCTAACAATTCTGCCAGCTCACTGCCCTACATTATACATTATACAATATATTACATGATAACTCTATATCTAGTGACTCTACTACTTAGAATAAGATTGATCATATCCGATAGAGAAGGTTAGTTTTCCTTAGAATCTTGGTTTTTATACCAGCAGAATACAATTGTCGTGTTCTAAAAGAAAATGTCCCAAATGAGTTAGAACAACCCATTGGCACAAATCATAGCTTTGCTATGAAAATAGGGTTGAATGACTTATAATTAGAATAGAGAGAGAGGCTTGTGTTTTGACAGGCTAGAATTAAAAAGGAAATCAACATGAAGAAGTGTGTCTATGTACCTATATGTGTGTGCATGTGTGTGTGTGTGTGTGTGTGTGTGTGCGCGCATGTGCATGTGCAGTATATATATATATGTATATATGTGTGTGTGAGTGTGTATATGCATAAATACATATATTTATATATATATAAGTATTGGTATACATGTGTGTGCACGTGTGCATTATATATATGTATAAATACAAATATATACATATATTTCTCTATGTATATATACATATATATATATATATATATATATATATATATATACATCCTACAGATATTTTGTATTCAGTTAAGCAGAAACTTATGCGTGCAATACACACACAGATATGTATATTTGTATATGCGTGTGTATATATATATATATATATATATATATACTTACACACGTACATACACACACACACACACCACACACATTTTTTTATATATGTATGTATGTTACATATACGTATGCATACACATAGGTACATGCATACATAAACATATTTATATGTGTTATCTATGAATTGCTAATAACACACACACACACACACACACATAAAGGCTGCAAGAACAAACATAACATAGTTATTAGATAAACATATAGATCCATTCAAAATTACACTGATATATGCATGGTGTCCATATTATTCAATGCAGATGCTGCACATTCACTAAAATAAACAAATAAGATGCATAATATGCAACAATGCACTCTTAAGCTGTTTATTAAAACATTCATCTTACCAGAGTGCAATAAACGAATTTCTCCATCACATGCTCCAATATGCACAAACGCATGCATACGGATGCACACACATATGTATATATACTCACCCACATTTACGTGCATACATGTACTCGCACATCTATCCACACGTGCATATGTATGCACATATGTTTATATACTCATCCCCATGCATCTGCATATATATATAACTGCACATATGCACACATGCTCTTGGACATGTTCACACATACATATGCACACATATCTACATATATTTGTCCATATGCACATGCATACACATGCAAATACTTGTACACACACATACACACACATGCAGTGAGCTTCATTCACTTTCTGCCTACCAACCACTCATGAGGCTTTGATTAGCCTAGGGCTACAGTAGATGGCTCTTGCCCATGGTACCATGCAGTGGGACTGAAACCAGAACCATATGATTGGGAAGCAAACTTTTTACCACAGAACCATGTTGCTTGCTTTTGCATATGTAATCATCATCACCATTTGATTTATATCTTCCATACTGGTATGAGCTGGACAGTTCAATCAGATCTCACATGCTGGAGAACCACCAGGTGTGCACTTTAACATGAGGGGTACAGTAAGGCTGTCTAAACATGTCACATTGCCCTTTCCATGGATTGGTTTACTATTGTCAGAAGCTGCTTCATGTGGAGACTAAACCAAATATACAGAAAAAGGAAGAAGATTTGTTGTAAGCATCACCACAGATAGAACAGCCTACGTTAAATAAATCTGCACGGTTTTGAGATGAGCTTGAAGCTGCAAGTATGGCTGTATGATTAACCCCTTCACGATAATACTTCTGTTGAAATTCCCTGCCTTTATTTCATTTAATTATGAAATTAACAAAGAATTTAATGAAATAGCTGTAATTATTATGATGGTGTTTGGAACGTAAATTAGCATGGAATTTTGATGGAAGGTCTTAATTTAGATTGCTGCCTTTGTTTCAATTAATTCTAAAAACAATGAAGCATTATTTGGTAAAATAACTGTAATTATTTAATTATTAAGATGGTGCTTGGAACATAAATTAAAACGGAATTTTGATGAGAGGTGCTAATTTGGATCTCTTCAAAACAGAAAGTTTGTATCATGTAACCAGGGGTGGTCTCAGGCTGGTTGATATCAGAAGAGTTAAGAAATTTGCTTAACAGTTATAGAGTTCATACTTTGATTTCCACTGAGCCATGCACCTGTGAAGGCACATGGTTCAGTGGTTAGAGTGTTGGACTCACAATCATGAGGTAATAAGTTCGATTCCTGGACCAGGCTGTGTATTGTATTCTTGAGCAAGATACTTTATTTTATGTTGCACCAGTTCACTCAGCTGAAGAAATGAGTTGCAACGTCACTGGTACCAAGCTGTATCGACCCCTTTGCCTTTCCTTTAGATAACATTGGTGGCATGGAGAGGGGAGGCCTGTATGCATGGGTGACTGCTGGTCTTCCATAAACAACCTTGTCCAGCCTTGTGCCTCAGAAGAGAACTTCCTAGGTGCAATCCCATGGTCGTTCATCACCAAATGGGGTCTTTACTTTGATTTCACTGCATGGTACTTCAGGAAAATGTCTTCTAATATTACTTTGTGTCAACCAAATTTTTGTGAAATGCTGGAGACAAACCATGCCAAACACCAGTGAATGGTAAACTAAGTCCATTTTCCTGTTTAGACCTTTTGTTACCATATTTACTTTGAGATGCTCTGTGTTTCTTTCAATTAATTTTAAATATAACAAAGACACTTGCCCAAGATACCACACAGTAGGACTGAACCTGGAAACACGTGGTTAGGAATCAAGCTTCTTACCACACAGCCACTCCTCCTAGGCAAACAAAACAAGAGACTGATAGAATAAGTACCAGATTTAAACCTAGTTACTAGGGTCGATTTGTTTGACTAAAACCCATCAAGGTGGTGCCCCAGCATGGCCACAGTTCAATGAATGAAATGTATAAAAGAGAAAGAAAAGAGGCCTCTGATCCTTTTCTTTTGACAAAGCCATAAAGAACAAAATATAGGGTAAGCCATCAAATCACATGTAATTAGTGCAATTAATTAGTAATGAGAGGGGTAAAAAGAATGTTTGAACAAGTAACTAATGCAGTGAATTAGTATCAATGTTCAACACAATAGATTGATTGATTGATTGATTGATGGGTAGAATGGTGTGGTTGGAGGGGTTTGGGCATACAGTTTTTGTCTGGAGCATGTATGGAGGACCAACATGGAGCATTTGTGTGTAGAATTAGTGAAGTTGTTGGTCAGAGTAAATAACTTCTATAATGGGTTGATAGACAGTGCGAAGGTAGCTGGATGGATGGATGGAGGGATGGTGTTATCAAAAGATAGGGAGATAAATATATCTATCTATCTATCTATCTATCTATCTCTCTCTCTCTCTCTCTCTCTATATATATATATATATATATATATATATGCATATACATATATATATGTGCATATATATATATATATATACATATATACACACGTGTATATACACATAGATATATGTATGTATACATATATATATATATATATATATATATATATATATATATATATATACATACATATATAAATACATATATATACACATATATATATATGTATGTATATATATATATTGAGAGAGAGAAATGTAGATAGATAAATTGATAGATAACAGACAGACAAATAGGTACATAAATAGCTGGATAGATAAATAGATACAGGTTCATACATATTTCATGCATGCATACATACACACATATACATACATTAATACATACACGCATATACACACTCACAGAAACATATACATATGGCTACACAAATGATAGACAGACAGACAGACAGCTAATGTATTTAAACAAAGAATTAGTTGTATAGTAGATTAGTGTGAAAAATAATAAATAGATTAAAAGAAGTTGATACAGTATTGATTTTTGACTAGAAGCAGATCTATAAAACACAAATAAATAAAAAAAAAATATGTACTGTAAATGAAAAAATTCAATTGATTTGCTTAGTTGGACAAAACTGATCAATATGTTTATTTATTGTCATTGTTATTGTCATCATCATCACCATCACCATCATGATCATCACACTCATCCTTATCATCATCATCATCTTCACCGTTATTGCATGCTGGCTCAAGGTAGTGAGTTGGCAGAACCGTTAGCACACCTGTCAAAATATTTAGGGGCATTTTATCTGTCTTTTTGTTCTGAGTTCAAATCCTGCTTAGGTCGACTTCGCAGTTTAATCTTCTTGAGGTTAATAAAATACATACCAGTTGACCTTCTGCCAAAATCTAGAACCATAATCATTTTTATTATTACCTCCGCCTTAGCGAAGGCAGAGGTATTGTTTTCAGTTGTGTTTGTGTGTTTGTTTGTTTGTCTGTGGACAAGAACCACTGGATGGATTCAGATGAAGCTTTCAGGGATGTTTGGCCTTGTGACTGACACAAACTGATTAATCCTCATCTATGTTCCTGTGGCCAATAAAAGAAATAATAATAATAATAATAATAATAATAATAATCATAATAATAACAATAATAATAATGATAATAATAATAATAATAATAAACATTAAAAGTCAATGTGTCCATCAACAACAAGAAGAGCTGCAACATCTATAACAATGTTAATACAAGTAATATACTTTATTTAAGCAAATATACTTACCAAGTTTAGGTCAATCCAATTGTTGATTGGTAAGTAGAGTTGATATACTTGATTAAATATTGACATTTCTCAGCTTTTCCACAATAATGATGAACTTTGATGCACTAAATCTCACACAGAAATCAATTTTGGCAATTTGCTTAATGTTCTAGGAAATATCTTCATCCACACCACATCGCACACACACACACACACACACACACAGACTCATATATACGTACACATATATATATATATATATATACATATATATACACACACACACACACACAGACTCATATATACGTACATATATATATATATACATATACACACACACATGAGTATATGTATATATATATATA
This sequence comes from Octopus bimaculoides, assembly GCF_001194135.2. Classification (NCBI taxonomy): domain Eukaryota; kingdom Metazoa; phylum Mollusca; class Cephalopoda; order Octopoda; family Octopodidae; genus Octopus; species Octopus bimaculoides. The sequence goes on from NC_069001.1 coordinate 34,855,104, forward strand.
TATATACCTATGCACACACACACACACATATATATATACATATATATATATATATATTTATATATATTCATATATTTGTACATACAGACATATATATATATTTATATATCTCTCTCTCTCTCTCTATATATATATATACATATATATATATATATATATATATATAT
>NC_069001.1:34856596-34858438 GCF_001194135.2 Octopus bimaculoides
TATTTCTATATCACTATCTATCTATATATGTATATATATATATATATATACATACACACACACATGCACGTGCATGAACACACGCTCTCTCTCTCACACACACACACACATACTCACACACAAACACACACATACACAAACATAGGTGCAGCCCGCTTTACAGCAAAAACGAAATATCTTGTATTATATATATTTTACTTGTCTTAGCCTGTGGCCATGCTGGGGCACTGCCTTGAAGAACTTTTAGTTAAACAATCGACTCCAGAACTTTTTCTTTTTCAAGCTTCATACTTATTCTATTGTTCCATTTTGCCAAACCACTAAGTTACAGGGCCATAAACACACCAACACCAGTCATCAAGTGGTGGTGATGGTGGTGGTGGTGGTGGTGGTGGTGGTGGTGCTGGTGGCAGCGGCCAAACACAGACACAATGATACACAAACATAAACATATGCATGTATATATGTGACAGGCTTCCACACTGGCATATGTATGGAGGGCTTCTTTCAGTTTCCATCTACCAAACCTGCTCACAAGTATTTGGTTGGCCTGAAGTTATTACAGAAGACACTTGCCAAAGGTGCTACACAGTGGGACTGAACCCCCGACCATGTGACTGAAAAGCAAACTTCTTACCACACAGCCATACCTGCACCTAAATAAGTAAATAATTGTATAAAAATCTAAAATGAATAACAACAATGAAAGTAACGATGATGACAAGGATAAAATTAGACGAAGAAATGAAGCAGACGATGGAAATTAAGATGGCTGTGTCTTTGTCCAGAAAGCAGTAACAACTAATTAATATTTAATTGTAATGAGTTATTATTAGATGAGGCTGAAATAATAATGGCAGGTTGTGGGGAATTGCTTTGGACATATTTATCTCCAAGAAAGAGAAAATGAAAGAAAAACCAAAAAAAAACATAAACAAAACAATTTTTTTTTTTAAGATACAAAAGGAAATGAATAAAATAAATTAGCAGAGGGAGAAAAATTTAAAAAAAAGAATGAAATTAAAAGAAAATGCAAAAGAAAGAGATGTACAATAGACATTGAATGATGTAATTGTAAGCGGTATGTGGGTTTTAGACATGAAATATTGTGGATAGCTGAGAACCAGGAAAAGAGAAGGAGAGGGGAGAGGAAACAAAGAAATAGAGAGAGACAGAGAGAGAGTGGGAGGGAAGGAGTGAAGGAGGGAGGGAGAAAGAGACCCCCACCCCATCCTCCTTTCTTGGCAGAGTAAATGTCAACCTGAGACTATTGGAAGGAATCAATTTGTTGATGAGATTATTCATTAATCTAGATGGCTTTCTTTTTTATTTTTTATGTTTGTCTATGCATTTGGTTGTTTTGTTTGGTTGTTTTGTTTGTTTGTATATTAGAGACTGTAAGAAGAAGAAGAGGAAGAATGGGAGGTTGGAAAGAAGGGTTCAGAGAATGAAGGGACGAGAAGGAGTGAAGGAGGAGGTTGGGAGGAGGAAGAGGAAAGAAGAAAGGAAGGAAAGAAGGAAGGAAGGAAGGAAGGAAGAAGGGAGAAGAAGAAACAATGAGGGTAAAAGGGGAGAAAAGTTGAAGGGGAGGAGAGGGCGGTGAAAGAAGAGGAGAGTGAAGGAGGAAGAGGAAGAAGAAGAATAAAAGAATAAAAAGGTAGAGGAGCAGAGGGAGGAGGAGAAGGAGAAGAAGAAGAAGAAGAAGACAACGATGACAAAGAAGAAGAGGAAGAAGTAGAAGAAGAGGAAGAGGAAGAAGTAGAAGAAGAAGACGACGATGACAAAGAAGAAGAAGAAGAAGACGATGACGACAAAGAAGAGGAAGAAGAAGACGACGACGAC
>NC_069001.1:34859019-34863564 GCF_001194135.2 Octopus bimaculoides
CGACGACAACAAAGAAGAAGACGACGACAACAAAGAAGAAGAAGAAGAAGAAGAAGACAACGACAACAAAGAAGAAGAAGAAGACGACGACGACAACAAAGAAGAAGAAGAAGAAGACGACGACAACAAAGAAGAAGAAGAAGAAGACGACAACGACAAAGAAGAAGAAGAGGAAGAAGAGGAAGAGGAAGAAGAAGAAGAAGTCAAACACTAACTAAAATAATGCTGAAGTCGCAAATGTCCTTCACTGCAGGACATTTGTTTCAAGAAGCCAAACTCTATTTTCTTGATGTTAAAACTTAAAGACAACAAAATCAAATAATTCTCTCTCGGATGGGAGTTTGTTGTCTTTTCCTTCTTTTTTATTCTTTTAACCGTTTCTATACACTCATTAATGAAGATGTATATTCACAGCTTTAAATTTGTGTAAACACACTGTATGTGGCAGAATGTGTATTTATTCCAAACACAGTACAGCAGGGACGAATGTGTGAGTTTGTATTTTTATGCTTTAAACACATCGCAATATGGATACATCATCATCATTATCATCATTTAGTGTCTGCTTTCCATGCTGGCATGGGTTAGATGGTTTGACTGGAATTGATAAGCTGGAGATCTGCACCAGGTTCCGACTCTGATTTGGTATAATTGCCAAAGCTGGATGCCGTTCCTAATGCCAACCACTCCAAGAGTGTTATGGGTGCTTTATACATGCCACTGGCACAGGTGCTTTTATGTGCCACCAGCATGGGTGCCACTAATGTGACACTGGCATCAACCACAACTACAGTTTCACTTGGCTTGACGAGTCTTCTCGAACACACCATATCGCCAAAGGTCTCGGTCATCTGTCATTGCCTCCATGAGGCCCAACATTCAAAGATTATGCTTCACTGCATGTGTGCATATGCACTACACACTGCACATTATGGGTGCAAACATCGCTGAATGGTTAAGAGGTTTGATTCACAATCTTGAAATCCTGGGTTCAATTAAAGGCAGGGGAAATGTCTTCTAAATTAGTAGCTCTCTGTCGGAGTCCATATGACCCCTGGATATCCATATATGATTTTCAGGGGCCCATGCAAGCAAAGTAGTAAATCAGAGATCCTCAGTTGTATTTTAAGGGTCCATAAATTTTGCTTTTATAAATTATATTAGCCTTCCAAAGAGCCACACACCTCTGAATCTCGTCCCCTAAATTTACTATGCCCTTCCTCACTCTACCCACTCTTGCCTCTACCATAGCACCACCACCTGCTCCTCAGAGTTAACAAGCTTTATAGCCCCCATATAATCTCACCTGGGAACATCTGCTTTGCCTCTTCTTCTAATCCCTTATTCTATATTTTACTCCCCTTTACCTGAAATAAATCTCCCTGGCTAATCTTAGTTCTGTTGGATGTTAACTCCTTGAGATTCCCATCTCAACTACATTTCCCTTAGAGCTGTCACTCATCTTTTATCTTCTGTTCAAACTGAACAACTTCATCAATTTGACCATTCTCAAGGGGTTTCTGAAAGAAATGGGCAGAGGTCCTTTTTTGTTGATGAACACAAAAGTTTTAAAAAAATAGAATACGATTCACTCAATTGCAAAACCAGATTTCAATAAATATAAACCATCAGTATGTAGATGATGGCATTCAACTTATATTTATAATTTCCAAAACTATATGGAAACATATGCTAGCCTCCCAAAGAGGCCATGCCAGTTTTACAGACCAAAAGAAGCAAGTATTTAGATTAAACGCTTGAGATTTCCTGAAAGAAGTTCTCAAACTGACTAATAAATGATTAACCATTATAGAAGATACATTAGTCATCAAGTTGCTAAAATGGCGCTGCTATTGGTTTCAGTACCATCTAACCGTTTCATCAATAACCAAAGCTCAGTGAATGTAAACATAAATGTAATTGTCAGTTCTTGTAATTCTTTACTTTTCTCCTCCTTGGAAGGAGTCTCTTCTTTTAGTCGCACTAGCGCCTTTCCATATCATGTCCATTTAGCATGTCTGGCACAGATACGAGATGCAACTCTTTGCAACGAATCAGGCATGATTGCCAGAGCATGGTTGTTAATTTTATGCTTCAGATAGTTACCCCCAACCTATTGACAACCGACTCAAACATGCTATCAGCCATTTACATATACATACATACATACATATATATACATACATATATATATATATATATATATATATATATATAATGTGTGTGGGGTGGGGTGAAACTCTTGAAGTAAAAGTAAGTAAATGATAAATTAGGATGAATCACAATGCTGCTGCTACTACTACTACTACTACGTCTACTACTATTACTACTACTATCACCACCACCACCACTAATAATAATAATAATAATGGTAACGATGATGATGATGATGATGATGATAATGATAATAATATTAATCATTTAGAAAACGGGAGCGATGAATAAGGCAGTGAAGAAGTCCGTGTAACATGTTTATTTGTCCATGAGAAAATATTTTCATAGATTTGGTGGAGGATAAGGTAGGGAGGTGACATTTTTAAGACAAAGAAAAGAAGAAAACAACAAAACAAGCAAACAAGGCAAATATAAAAGCAAAATAAATTTATAAATAAATAAAAATGGAGGTGAAGTAAGATTGAAAGAGAACATCACTTAGAGATATACCAAATGTACACGCACACACACACACACACACTAACACAAACAGAAATATATATATGTATATGTATATATACATACGTATATGTGTGTGTGTGTAAATATATGAATGAAGGATACACACACAAGCAAATATGTGCACAGACACACATCTTTTCAGCTATCTATTTTTTCTTCTTCATCTACTTCTTCTTCTTCTTCTTCTTATTATTATTATTATTATTATTGTTATTATTATTATTATTATTCTCTCTTTCTTTTGCCATATATACATACTTTAATATATATAGATTGTGGAACTCTGTTGGTTACGACATCGAGGGTTCCAGTTGATCCGATCAACGGAACAGCCTGCTCGCGAAATTAATGTGTAAGTGGCTGAGCACTCCACAGACACGTGTACCTTTAATGTAGTTCTCGGGGAGATTCAGCGTGATGCAGTGTGTCACAAAGCTGGCCTGGCCCCTTTGAAATGTAGCTACAACAGAAACAGGAAGAAAGAGTGAGAGAAAGTTGTGGTGAAAGAGTACAGCAGGGTTTGCCACCATCCCCTGCCGGAGCCCCGTGGAGCTTTTTGCTCAATAAACACTCACAACGTCTGGTCTGGGAATTGAAACCATGACCCCACAACCGCAAGTCCACTACCCTAACCACATAAATATATACATAAATATATATATATATATGCATATATATATACTTAACCATATATATGTATATATATATATATATGTGTGTGTGTGTGTGTGTGTGTGTATGCACACACACACACAGAACATTGAGCTTCCAGAAATCTTAGATGCCAAAGTCTTTCCAAATAACTGATTTTTCCACTTTAGTCAACACATTCTAAATTAAATGAATATCAAATTTAATTGAACAATTAAATGAAACTAAACTAGTGTAGATTATAATCTGTTTCAGACCATTGGTGCCCAGACGTCAGTGTTATGCCTGTGTATGTATTCCGTCCGCCACTACCCTCCACGAAAACAATTTAATTTGTGTTCGTGGGAAGAACCATTTTAACGATGCGTACTGCCTTAATTCTTCGAAACGCCGGAGTTTTAATGGTGGCAGCTGATGAAGGGGATGTTTCTATGTGGCCTGCTTGTTTGTTGCACCTTGTTTACCATTTTTGTCCTTGTTCTTTTGCCACGTCATGTACCCAGTTATGTATCTATATGTACATGTGGATGAACGTATATACATACATGTACATATATATGCATATACTCATATATTGTTTATATATATATATATATATATACACACAATTATAAATAAGGGAAAAAGAAAAAAATTCCTGTGCCAATATGCTGAGAAATAGACTTTAGACCATCTAACTACATACAATATTTTTCACTATAAATAAACGGTGTATTGAAAGGAGGAAAGCAAGCTAACAGAAATTTCTTAAAATTCCGTTATCCCTGAATTGGACCAATTTCTGGATTAATCCAAAAGGATTCTTCCTTCATCATTGAGAAACATGATAAGAATAAATGGAATACTTATATATACCAATGGAAAGAAGTTAAATTGTAGCATATATATATATATAGATTGTCACCTGCCAATAACTTAGTTGATCAGCAAAGAGAGACTGACAGAATTAGTACTAAACTTCAAATAGATACTGAGGTCAAGTTGAACATCTAAACTCTTCAGTATAACACTCCAGCCTGGCCACAATCCATTCACTGAAACATGTGTGAAACCAAGATTAAAAGGAAGGAAACATGATGATATATTGATATTATATTATATTATATTATATTATATAACATTATATTATATTATATTATATTGTATCATATCATATATTATATTATATTATATTATATTATATTATATTATATTATATTATATTATATTATATTATAT
>NC_069001.1:34863574-34867293 GCF_001194135.2 Octopus bimaculoides
TATATTATATTATATAACATTATATTATATTATATTATATTGTATCATATCATATATTATATTATATTATATTATATTATATTATATTATATTATATTATATTATATTATATTATATCATATCATATCATATTGTAATATATCATATTATTTTATATTGTATTGTATTAGCTGAAAAGTCTGTTGGAGGTTACTCAAGGGTACTCCTGTTTCATTCCATTGCAATTGTCAGTTTAAGTTAGCTGGGAACGAAACTTTACATCCTTGAGTAACTTTTGCTGTATATAAAGTATTATATCTATCTATCTCTCTATTTATCCATCTGTCTATCTAAGTACATACTTATCTATCTATCTATCTATCTATCAATCCAGCTATTTATCTCTCTAGATATTTATCTCTCTAGCTATCTATCTATCCATACATAAATTACAAACATACATACATACAGTTATACAGGCAGACAGATTTAAAGCTGGAGGGAGAGAGAGAGAGAGAGAGAGAGAGAGAGATTGAAAAATAAATAGATGAATTGATGCATGTGTTTGTGTGTATCTGCATGAGTGTGTGTGTGTGTGTGTGTGTGTGTGTGTGTGCATGTGTGTGTGTGTGTCTGTATGTTTGTGCATGCATGTGTGTGGTCATGTAACAAATGTACTAATTATCTGCTATTCACGCTAACACCAGGTATCTTGAATAGGCATGTGATTGTCACTATCAAATTCCATTATGGTGAGTTAGCATATGTAATCCATGATTTAAAGTCACATTAAAACTAACATTCAAAATAAAATATTGGAGGATAAATATTATTTATTATTATTTATCTTATTTTCATTCAAATATTTTCTTCAAATTTGAATTGAGATTTAAAATATATGTAAAAATGAGTTCAAAAATGTTTATTGTTTAACTAACACCCAGCAGAAGGCTTTATTTACAAAGGAAGTGTTAGGGATGAATTCTAAAATAAAAATATATAGCCTTTCACAAAATATTTTGGATGAAAAACCCTTCTAACTGAATGTTTTAAACATCTTGTTGAATATATTTGAAACACTGAAGTGGATTTCAGAGATACATTGATTGTAAGTTAAGAGTTGAATAAAGTATGAAAAACATCCCAAGATGTTCTTAGAATGTAAGAGAGCTGCATTAAGTGAACATTTATTACAGGTTTTATTGCTAATTATCATAATGTTTTCTATATTAGACACAAGACCTGAAACCTTAGGGTAAGGGGCTAATCGATCACATTAACCTCAGTGCTCAACTGGTACTTATTTAATTAACTCCGAGAGGATGATAGGCCAAATCTACCTTGGCAAAATTTGAACATAGAATGTTAAGATGGACGAAATGTCACAAAGCATTTTGACCAGTGTGCTAAGAATTCTGCCAGCCTATCACCTTAATAATAATAATGCATTTTTTCTAGTGCTTAATGTCACAAGTTCATCAAGGTCGTCTTTGCCTTTTGTCCTTCCGAAGAGAGTGGTGAGGGTGTCAAAAAATAAAGTCCCGGTCAGTTAGTGAGGTTGAGGCTATCAATTTCCCCACTCACCCAAAACTGCTAGCCTTGTGCCAAAATCTGTGACCAAAGGTTGTGAGCTGCAAGAATGTGTAAGCAACATACTTCGTCTCAGGTTTGTAACTTCTGTCAAATAAGTTAAAAGTTAGTTCCATTAATAGTTGAGAGCATAACTTTACAACACACTGGAGAGCCTTTCACTGATGAGTCTTTTACCGTGGAAACCAAGATGAACCTTATCTATCTTTAGGTCAGCTTTAAACCTTTACCATTCAAAACTACACTGTCGAATGTTATGCTTATTTTTTCACATTGCTTTGAATTTTTCATGCATTATCTCGAATCTATGAGAAGTTGATGACATGATTGTTTATATTTGGGATGACATTGTAGAGTAGGTGTGAGAGTCTAGATCTGACCAGTTTGAACAAAAAAACAGGTAGAATATTTGGGCTGCATATGATCTATTTAAATGCTGAAGAATTCTTGTGTAAAAATTTGTATTTGTAAGATGATAATTTATTTTCAAATGCAGAAACATCATTAGAACAACAGAAATATTGGATAAATTACCCTTATAAAGTGGAAAAATTTGTCAAAAAGAGCCATATTTGTTGTTCGCTTGTTGACATATTTTTTCACTTTGTAAGGGTAATTTACCCAATGTTTCTGCTGCTGTAACTGCGTTTCTGTGTTAGAAAATAAATTAACATCTTATTTGTATCTTACAATACACATTTCAACGCTTATAAGAAACAAATGTCAGTTTGCTTATATTCATATACACATGTGTGGTTGTGTTTGTGTGTGTTTGTATGCGTGTATGTGTATCCATGTTTGTATATAATATGTGTACAGTGTAGCGACCTTCTATCTTTTACTTGTTTCAGTCATTGGACAAGGGCCATGCTGGAGCACCAGCTTGAATGAATCAATCTTATTTCTGAAGTCTGCAACTTATTGTATTGGTTTCTTATACCAAACTGTTAACATATAGGGATCTAAACAAACCAACTGGTGGGGGGGGGAGGCAAATACAAATACAAAGGTACATACACACACGTGTGTGTGTATATATATGTATGTATATATATATATATATATATATATATATATATATATATATATATATATATATATATATATATATATATATATATATATATCTGCCTCCTGTTCTTTGAATATATACATGTGAAACAATCATGGCAACACCAAATAATCTATTCATCTATTTTTACTTTATATACATACACTTACATGCATACAAATATGAATGTACATACATATGTGTGTGCGTACACACACACACACACACACACACACACACACACACATTCATTCTCAGATATGCATATAGTGTAAATATATCACCTGTCTGTCACGTAAATGCACTGATCTACACAGACAAATAGATGGATATGTGTTAATCGATCAATTGAACAAGATATTGAGAAAGAGAGAGAGAGAGAGAGAGAGCACTGGGCAGATGGGTTATCAGCTGTGATTACTTTACTGAATCTGTCTGGTTGTCTGTCTGTCTGTCTGTTCAATAAACTGCTGACGCTGCTGAAGGTGAAGGTGATAACTGGTGGAGATGAGATGGTGGTAGAGGCAGCTGTGGTGGCTGTGGCTTTGGCAGTGGTGGTGTTACAATTGCTGGTGGTGGTGGTGGTGGTGGTGGTGGTGGTGGTGGTGTGAATAGCAGTGTCAGAAAAAAAAAGAAAGAAGTTAGGAAAGTTCCCATGTAGCAGAGATGGGTATGGAAGCTGGATGGACATCGGTCACCAGAGAAAGGGGACGATGTTACAGACCAGCTAAATATTTGATGAAGATATCACGTTCGTTCATTATCGATCCTAGACCATCAGATTTGGGCTACTACTACTACTACTACTACTACAAATGCTGCTACTACTACTACTACTACTACAAATGCTACTACTGCTGCTGCTTCTCCTACTTTTACTGCTACTATGATTACTACTCTTAATACTACTACTACTACTACTGCTGCTACTACTACTAAAGTCAGCTTAACTATAAGTGTTGTACTTCAACTAGAGGAATGGTTATTTTCCTGTGGTGCTAAATGTGGATAGCTGTCTGTGTGTCTTTCAACCTAAGGATACTAGGCAGATATATATATATATTATATATATATATATATATATATATATATATATATA
>NC_069001.1:34867303-34869615 GCF_001194135.2 Octopus bimaculoides
AGGCAGGTAGGTAGGTAGGTAGGTAGGTAGGTAGGTAGGTGGATAAATAGATAGATTGATAGATAAGTTTGATTGATAGATAAATAGATAAATAAATTAAATAGATAGATAGATAGATAGATAGATAGATAGATAAACAGACAGACAAACAGATAGACAGATGGATAGACAGACAGACAAAAGCAAATAGATATATAAATAGTTAGGCATAAAAACTGGCAGATAAACAAATAGATTTAACAAAACACAAAGAAAACAAGAGAAAAAAAGCACCAGAGAGTTGACCATTGAATAGTGGTGACATTATTAGGATTGTCTCCTTGACATATATGGACAACCTTTAAGCCAGTCAGATCAATACCTGATGAGAATGCTATTGAGAACCCAGAGAATGCTTTTAAGGGTGGTGGTGGTGGAGGAAGAGGAGGGGAGATGCATTCTCAAAAATTGATGAACCAGCATTTTACAGAATACATTGTGCTGTTTAATTCTTACTCATTCTGTTATTCTCCTATTCTTGTATTAGTTTAACCCTTTAGCATTTGAACCGGTCATATCCAGACAAAATATTCTAGCTGTTTTATGCTCAAACCAGCTAGATCTGGCCTCTCGTGCCTACTTTACAATGTCACTCTACACATAAACACTGACCCAAGAAAACGCAGGATTAATTCAAAACAATATGAGTAAATAAGCTTTACTTTTCACAGAGTAATCTGAATGCTAAACAGTTAAATCCATGGTTCTTAATTGGGTTCCATAAGACCCTTGGGGAGTCGATGGGGGGAAGGGTCCATATAGGATTTTTGTTAATGTTCCATTTTCTTGGTATCGGACTTAGAACCGCTGAAGAAATGCGGCACTCATAATATTACTGACATAGAAACTTTAAGTCCTGTATGTGAGTCTCCGAGGCACAAGACTGGGCAAGGCTATTTATGGAGGGCCAACAGTTGCCCAAGCATATGATCTTCCCTTCTCCACACCATTATATATACATAGGGTAAAGCATAAAGACCCCTTTCGATCATGAATGACCATGGGATTGCGCCAAGTGAGTTTCCCGCTGAGGCACAAATCTGAGCAAGGTTGTTTACGGAAGACAAGCAGTCGCCCATGCATGCCAGCCCCCCCCCCTCTCCATACCACCGATGTTATCCAGTGATGTCATTACTCATATCTACAACTGAGTGAACTGGAGCAATGTGAGATAAAGTGTCTTGCTCAAGAACACAACACACAACCTAGTCCAGGAATCGAATTCACAATCCCACGATTGTAAGCTTAATGTTCTAACCACTGAGCCATCATCCTTCATGATATACATATCAAATAAGGAAGCGAGCTGGCAGAAACATTAGCACGTTCTGAGTTCAAATTCTGCCGAGGTCGACTTGGCCTTTCATCCTCTCAGGGTCAATAAATTAAATACCAGTTGCATACTGGGGTCGATCTAATTGACGACCCCACCCCCACCCCTCCCTCGAAATTTCGAGCCTTGTGCCTAGAGTGGAAAAGGATATATATATTAAATATGCAATAATTAAATTATATTTGTTCTGCACTTTATTGTTTTGTTATGCATATGATACTTCGGTCAGTGGGTAAATTGTCTGGCATGCAACCAGTTTGAGGTGCAAAAAGGTCAGTGACAGCTGCACTTTAGTGCATTTTGGTGTCTGTGCAACCTATATATTATACATGTGTATACATTAAAATGTATCATGCTGTGTGTGACATATATATATATATAGAACATGTATATAAACTATACATTATATATGCATTATCGTATACTACCATGTGTGCAACATGTAGGATATATATATCTATACAATATATACAACACACACATATATATATATATCTATATACACATAGTTATATCTATGTTTGTGCGTGTGTAGATATAGCTACAGATATGTAGATATAAATATATAGATATAGATATCTATCCCCTGTAGTATCAGTTAATGTATGTGTCACACTGCCAAAAAAAAAAGGTAAAAAATATATTACAATACTAGATGCGTGACAATTATTACTATCATTTTCTGATGCGTTACCTTCTCCCTGGGTCATAAAAGGCTTACTTGTTTGACGTTGTTTATTATATTTGCGTTTTCTGCTTCAGAAGAAAGAATTTGGAATAATTTTAAAGACGTTTTTTTTTTTTTTTGGATATTTGTTTGTTTATTTCTTTTTTATTGCTTTGTGTCTTTTCGTTTATGTTTATAATTATTTTTGGTGTCGACAAGGAAGGAAACCTCTAAGTCAATTTATATATATATATATATATATATATATATATA
>NC_069001.1:34870391-34872891 GCF_001194135.2 Octopus bimaculoides
TCAGAAATTCACTAACTTGTCTTTTATTTTCTTGTTTTATGTGTGTGTTTTGTTATTTATTTTTTCTTTTTGGTCGGGGAGTGGCACTGAGATATTTTTTTCTTTGTGTTTTTATAGTTGTTCATGTGGTTTTTATTACTATTTTTTTTGTCTCTGTTTGTAGCTAAAGGATGGAGGGAGGACGCATCCTCCATGCCATCCCTGTTTTCTTCTGATTAACGTTATATATTTCCCATTTGCTTATCATTTCTCCTTTGTACTACCTCTGTACTATTAAACACACACACACACACACACACACACACAAGTACGCATGCACAAGCTCACATATGCATACACACACACATGCACAAACTCACACATGCATATAAATACGCATGCATACACTTATGACCACACATATGCACACACATACGTGAACACTTACACACACATACATCCAAGCACATATACATACACACAGGTACACATACGCATATACACATATGGACATACCAACAAAAAAATTTTTTTAATAAAATGTTTGCTTTTATTTGCACATGTTTTTGTTGAGCTTTATTAGTATTATTATTATTATTATTATTATTATTATTATTATTATTATTATTATTATTATTATTATCATTGAAGAATTAGAAGAAAAACAAAAACCAATAAATGTAGAGTGGGGTATTTTTTATGTCAGCAAGCTAGGGTGTGGAATGGTAAACAGGAAATAAACATAGGAAAATAAAATTATTGACAATTCCCCTCTTCTTCTTCTTCTTCTTCTTCTTCTTCTTCTTCTTCTTCTTCTTCTTCTTCTTCTTCTTCTTCTTCTTCTTCTTCTTCTTCTTCTTCTTCTTCTTCTTCTTCTTCTTCTTCTTCTTCTTCTTCTTCTTCTTCTTCTTATTATTATTATTATTATTATCATTATTATTATTATTATCATCATTATTATTATCGTTATTATCCTTTCCCTTTTCTCTTCCCTTCTCCTTCTTCTTCTTCTTCTTCTTCTTCTTGTGGCTGTTCCAGTGTATCATCTCCTTCTCTGTCCTCCAGGGAAACGCCTTTTCCATTTTGTCTGCTGGTGCCACAAAAAAGGTTTCTGTTTTATCAGCCTTTTTTACTGAACCACTAAGTTACCAGTACATAAGTCAATACTGGCTGTTACACAATGGTCGGGGGCAATCACACACACACACACATACACATACATGACAGGATTCTTTCAGTTTCTGTCTCTCATATCCCCTGACAAGGCTTTGTTGAGCCTGAGGCTATTATAGAAGACACTTGCCCAAGGTGCCATACAGTGGCACTGAGCCAGAAACCAAGTGGTTGAAAGAAGTCAATTAACTCTGCACATATAAATATATATGTGTATGTGTGTGTGTGTGTGTGTGTGTGTGTGTTTGTCTCCTTATTCTGACATTTGGAGGATAGTCGTAAACGAGCTTCACTGTCATACAACCAGTGTCCTTCATTTCCAATCTTACATGAAAACATGTCCAACCATGGAGAAATATTACCTTGCTTGGAAGCAAGTGAGTGTTGGCAACAGGAAAGGCATCCAGCCATAGAAAATATGCCTCAAGGAATTTCCTCCAATGGAACCATGAATCAGTGGACACTAAAATGATGATGATGATGATGATATTTGAGAAAATCTTTGCTTGCTAATAGCTCTCTGTCCAATGCCTCCAATGATTTCATAAAGCATTTAATTGTCATTATTGATGAAATAATTAATTACTTGAACGGAATTGATGTTATGTAACCAAAATGAAAACAAAAAACAACAACAACAACAACAAAAAAAGCAAATGGATATCTTATATTTTGTATCTGCCATTCTCTATGGAACATCAGAACATTGGAATATTTGATGGATTGTTCTATCACCATTGGGCCATTTAATCAAACTTAGTTAAGAATATTTCAATAACTTCTCTAACAACAAAAATCCCCATTGCAGAAATAAACTGAATGATCAATAAGTAAAACAAAACACATCTAAAGAGCTTATTTCGTATGAGACTCCAACGTTTTAAAAATCATTCGACTTCCAACTACATAAACTGCTTTAAAAACATCTCTATAACTACGTCACCACACAGGTTCTACAGCAGATTGTCAAAATTGTGACATTGCTTCAGGCACAGCAGATAGAAATTAGCTTCCCAAATTAGATCTAATTCAATTTGTTTGCCGCAGTCGGTATTCCTGTTAAGATAAATGGTAAAACCAGGAAATCAAAGAAATGGATCACAGCTTGATATTTCTTCCCATTTCACTCCTCAATATAATCGCTTCTAACCTCTGTGTCTTCTCCATTGCCATCCGTAGCTGTTATTGCAAGAGCTTCTGTTCTTTGCCGATCATTTATTGGCTCCCTCATACAGTGCCATTTTCAGAAAGAAGGGCCATGCTAATGAAATACCAATCCCTTCCCAGCCGTTTGAGGAATTTTCCAAGACTTAAATGACTGAATCACTGCAAAAACACTTTCTCTGCA
>NC_069001.1:34875174-34877139 GCF_001194135.2 Octopus bimaculoides
ATATATATATATATATATATATATAGATGTGTGGGCATGTGTGAGTAAAATTTGCATTCATGAACATACAAACAAATTTATATGTGTATACATACACTCATATACATGCATATATGCATACATATACATATATATATACATATATATACACATATATATAAATGTGTATGTATATATATATATATATATATATACTTATACATACATGCACACACACACACATATATATATATATATGTGTATATATATATAGCTACATGCATAAGATTTTCATATTTCATACATCTTTTCACTTACATATATATCCATATATATTCATACATTTATACAAACACACACACTTCTATATATGCATTCCTAACAGTATACAACCAACCGTATGCACACACACACACATGCTCGCACACGCGCACACACACACACACACACCGTGTATCAATACATTGTTTTTAAAAACAACAAAAGCTATTTATTACTTATTCTCTCACAACTTCTCTCTTATCAGTGGCAAATGTAAAATTTTTCTAACTTACACAGGAGAAACACAAAACCAAAGACACAAAAGTCCGCTTGAACAGCAACAGAGATAGAAAGCCTGGTGCGACTAAAATTAATGGCCAGATATATAATATAAATATATAGAGGTTGAATAAATTTTATAAAAAATATATTTTGAAGATAAGTATTATGCAAATGTGTAAATAGGTAACAGTGTGGCTCTGTGTGGTTAGAAGCTTGCTTCTTAGTTACACAGTTCTGGGTTCAGTCCCACTATGTGGCTCCTTGGGCAAGTGTCTTCTGCTAAAAACTTGGACTAACCAAAACCTTGTGAGTGTATTTGGGAAATAGTAACTGAAAGAAGCCCACCATATATATATGTATCTACATATACATCGCTGTGTGTGTGTGTGTTTGTCCCACACAACCACTTGAAAACTGGTGTTGGTTTGTTTATGTCTCCATAAATTAGCAGCTTGGCAAAAGAGAGACTGACAGAATGAGTATCAGGGTTTTAAAAAAATAATAATACTCGGCCAATTCATTAAACTAAAAATCCCTCATGTGAAGGCAGCAGTACCCCAGCATGGCTGGAGTCTAATGACTAAAACAAGTAAACTACAATATACAATATATATATATATATATATATATATACACACACATATATACAGAGAAATGCAATGTAGAATGTCCATGCTACTGAGATCCAGAAGATCAATCAATGAAATTATTTCATGGGATGTATATCAACCATAAATCCATAAATAGTCAAGAGGTTTGAGAGGTGAATATATTTATTTAACCACTTGACAGCTTTAGCTTTACAGGCATTTTGCAGTGTTCTTCAAGTAGCAGTAATTTCAATGTAGAAGGAATTATGCTTAGACACTTTCGTTAGCATGTTTGTTCAACATGATGCAATACAATTGTATATTTATAAATTGATGCAAAGAAAGAAAGCTAACTCATCAGTTTTGCAAAGATACAATTGTATTTTAAAATGCTGAGCATGCATATTCTCTTCTACTCTAGGCCCAATGCCCGATATTTCTGGGTAAGGGGCCAATCGATTAGTTCAACTCCAGTACGCAACTGCTTTTGTGTTTGTGTTTGTCCCCTCATCACCGCTTGACAGCTGGTGTTGGTGTGTTTATGTTCCTGTAACTTAGCAGTTCAGCAAAAGAGACAGATAATATAAGTACCAGGCTTAACAAAAAAAGAAGTCCTGAGGTCGATTTTCCATGCTGGCATGGGTTGGACAGTTTGCCAGGAGCCGACAAAGCCAGGACGCACAAGGTTTTATAGTCTGTTTTTGTACGTTTTCTGGATGCCCTCCTTACGCCGACCACTTTAAAGAGTGTGTCGGGTGCTTTTTATGTGGCACAAGTAGAAGGGCTTTGCATGTAGCACCAGTGCTTTTTACATGGTGTATGCGTGTGTATATATATATATATATATATATAT
>NC_069001.1:34877149-34880596 GCF_001194135.2 Octopus bimaculoides
CTTTTTACATGGTGTATGCGTGTGTATATATATATATATATATATATAGATATACATATATAGATGTCTTCAACCTCTTTTTTTTTTTTGGTGTAAAGAACAAACTGTTATATTATCCAATATGTTTCAACAAAATATGATAAAGGGAGTTATTTTAGAGAAAAAAAAAACATTCAGTAAAATGAAATAAAATGAAAAAAGGTGAAAAATAAACTCTTTGATCCTGATACCCTCTTTGATTCCCTTAAAAGTTCTAAAGAATGAACAATAGGGGATATTTTGTCTTGCACTAAATTGAAATACGTATATAATATAATATATAAACATACATACATATATATACATGCACATACATATGTGTAGATACATGCATGTCTATATATGCACACACACACACTTATTGATATATCAATACTCATCAATAATTATTAGTTTACATATTTGAAAGCCTGTTACATGCATCCATACAAACACACACACACACACACACACATATATATACACACACACACACACATAGATGTGTATAAATACACATATACATAGTTGTATATTTAAACACACTTGCAGTCTCACACATGCACACACACACACACACAAACATGTAACCTTTCAGAATGTATGTTTTCAATATCTAATATGTTATATGTTTACAAAAACCTTTGCTGACAGCAACAAGACCAACAACAGCATTGCAATTTTTTAATTTCCTTCATGTGTGAAATAAAGTCCGGCCTAAAACAGATATTAAATAAACAATTTTCAGGAACATTTTTTTCATTCTTCTAGTTGCTGTTAAAGTTAGTTTCTTTCTCAGACACTATTAGCAGAATGAGATTATGTGGCTTTCATCTCTTTCTTTAATGTATTTTCTCCATAAGTGTTGACTGGCATGGTTGGATGCTTTGCAGTCAAATGGTCTTGGGGTCAGCCTTATTGTGCAGTACCATGGGTAATTGTCTTCTACTATAGCCCCCAGAGATTGACCAATGCCTTCTACTATAGCCCCCAGAGACTGACTAATGCTTTGTGAGGGAATTTGGAAGATGGAAACTGTGAAGAATCCCTTCATATGTATGTGTGATTGTGTGGATCACTCTGTGTGTGTCTGTGTGTCTGTGCTTGTCCTCATCATCACTAGAAGACCAGAGTTAGTTTGTTTACATCCCTGTAACCGAGCATTTCAGCAAAAGAGACCCATGAAAAATGTATGACTTGAAAAACAAATAAAGAGAAAAGAAACAAAAAATGGTGCAGGAATGGCTGTGTGGTAAGTAGCTTGCTTACCAGCGATATGGTTCTGGGTTCAATCCCACTGCGTGGCACCTTGGGCAAGTGTCTTCTACTATAACCTCAGGCCGACCAAAGCCTAGCGAATGAATTTGGTAGACGGAAACTGAAAGAAGCCCATCGTATATATGTATATATATGTGTGTGTGTGTGTGTGTTTGTGTGTCTGTGTTTGTCCTCCCAACTTCGCTTGTGTTTATGTCTCCGTAACTTAGTGGTTCGGCAAAAAGAGCCCAATTGAATAAGTACTAGGCTTACAAAGAATAAGTCCTAGGGTCGATTTGCTCAACTAAAGGCAGTGCTCCAGCATGGCCACAGTCAAATGACTGAAACAAGTAAAAGAGTAGATTGCAGTATTAAAGAAACAATGATTTTTGCCATGAAACACAAAAAACAAAAATAGAGGAGGAAGTGTGTGCCGCGTATTCCAAGATCTGAACTTATTAATATGAGATGTTGTTGTCTCTTCTGAAAGGGAAATGGTTTATGGAAGAACGGTCCATGAATATTTCAGTGTTGTTCTGTGGCTGGTTTTGTTTAGCCTCACCCTCTAGAGTCTGCCAATGGAGAGGTCATTGCAGGAATATTGCAGGAAGAATATTTCTTTAGCAGCAGAGCTACAATTGTACTAGACATTCCTCTTCTTTCTTTCTTTCTTTCTTTCTCTCTTTCTTTGTTTGTTTCTTTCTCTCTGTCTTTGTTTGTTTCTTTATCTCTTTCTTTCTGTCCTTGTTTGTTTGTTTGTTTCTGTCTTTCTTTCTGTCTTTCTTTCTTCCTTGTCGCTTTCCTTCTCGTAATTACTAATAAATATTATTACGTGTCTGTTTGTCGCAATCATCTCCACTACCACCAACACCAATATCATCACCACAACCGTCATCTCTACCACCGATACTGTTGCTATTATCATCATCATCAACATCATCATCATCATCTCTGCCAATACCACCACCATCACTTCTACTACTACTACTACTACTGCAACCACCATCGTCACCACAACTAACAATGTCATTACCAATTCTACTGCCATCGCCACCACCACATCACCAGTACTATCATCATCATTGTCTTCACCATCCCAGCCACTTCCACTACAACCACCATTGCCACCACCCCCATCATCATCATCATCATCCTCATCATCATCATCATCATTATCATCACCAGCAGCA
Organism: Octopus bimaculoides; assembly: GCF_001194135.2. Lineage (NCBI taxonomy): Eukaryota > Metazoa > Mollusca > Cephalopoda > Octopoda > Octopodidae > Octopus > Octopus bimaculoides. Next base: position 34,879,615 of record NC_069001.1, read on the forward strand.
GCAGCATCTTTGTATTCTTCTATTCTCAAACAATCATCAATTATCCGAAAGTGACCATACTTGTAGCATTGTCCCCAAAGGTGCAGATAATTCTTTCGGAATGCCACTCCATTCAGGGTGGAGTGGCATTTCCATTATAATCAGCTGCACCCTTATACAGTGGTATTTATTCTTATCAACCTCGGAGGAATGAAAGACAAAATTTGACCTAGGTGGCGTTTGATCTCATAACACAAAAAGAATATGCCTAAATATCAGAAGGTATTTTTTCCAATATTCTAATGTTCTAACACACCAAGGCAGTGCCCCAGCATGGCCATAGTTTAATGACTAGTTACCTTCAAATAAAGTTACCTTCTTAAGGGCTGGCTTCCCAGTTTCCATGATGTGTAAATCCCCCACTTGGATGGGATGCCAGTCCTTTGCAGGATTACTCCTTTTTACCAGTCAAGTGAAGCAACATGAAATGATGTATTTTGCTCAAGAACACAATGCATCGCCCAGTCCAAGAATCGAACCCACAATATCACGATCATCAGTCCAACACCCTTACCGCTAAGCCATGCACCTCCACAAAAGGTTAAGCTTCCTTCCCGAGTCACACGGACTCATAAGGGCCGGTTTTCTGGTTTCCATGGTGTATATATTCTCCACCTGGATGGGATGCCAGTCTATCACAGGATGACTCACTTTTGCTGGCCGAGGGGACTGGGGCAACGTGAAATAAAGTGTCTTGCTCAAGAACATAATGTATTGCCCGCTCCAGGAATTGAAACCACAATCTTACAATTATAAGTCCAACACCCTCACCACTAAGCCACGCAACTTCACCATAGTTTAATGATTGAGACATGTCAAAGAGTAAAGGCATGAAAGAGATTACTGCTACTGCTGCTACTGCTGCTACTGTGCTGTCCAATGTCCTATATTGTTCTTTGTTTCCCTGCCACATGGTTTGCCATGCCACATGAAATGCACTCAG
>NC_069001.1:34881631-34882368 GCF_001194135.2 Octopus bimaculoides
CCCGCAATCCTCGCAAAATAATCATGCAAAGCAAAAACCAAAGAAGTGCCACAGAGTGCCACAGAGTGCCACAAAGTGCCATCATTTCATACATTGTGACATGGTGCAGTATTTTTGCTCCATTTTATTTATTTATTCACTTCTTTATCTAGTCTTTTTTTTTATTTATTCCTATATTTACGGATTTTTGCATCAGTTTCCTCCTCGGCACGTGTAGATATTTAAAAACAAATTAAAAGGTAATTGATTGTTATCCAATTAGTAAATTCCGGCAGCCATTCATTTTATTTTTTATTTCTACCAGTACCAATATCATAGATGACTAACAAACAACCAAGACTATATCAATGACCCTTTATTTATCTGTTTGTTTTCGCTTGTTTTTACATCTTTTGTTGTTGTTGCTGTTGTTGTTGTCGTTGTTGTTGTTGTTGTTGTTGGTGGTGGTGGTGTTGTTAACCTTGTTAAAGTCTTATCCGTCTGTCCGAACATCCTCGACGCGATGCAGCTCTGAAAGGATTTATCAAATGTCATCATCACATTACAGTTAATTTTTAATTTCTGATTTTGCCTTCATGAAACTCCACCACCACCACCACTGCTGCCAAAGTCACCACCACCTCCACCATCACCAACACCACCATCATCACCATCATCGCCACAACCACCACCAATACCCCCATCACCATCACCATCACAACATTTTAAAAAAATGAAAAAATAGAAAAAAAAAAAAA
>NC_069001.1:34882468-34882919 GCF_001194135.2 Octopus bimaculoides
GAACCATGTGGTTCGTAAGCAAGCTACTTACCACACAGCCGTATGTATATGTACGTATTGTACGTATTGTACGCATATGTGCATATATGAAATTATCATATATATGTATATGTACGTATATATGCATGTATGAAACTAAGCTATACTTTGTTCTAATAACTCAGTAGTCTCGAGATAATCTATATTTACATATTGAAACAGTGTTCTGATGGGATTAAGCAACAAAACCACCCGACATGTAAAACATTGTGTTAACATTGGCCTTCAGTACTTTTCTCATAAAGTGCTATTTTTTCCCCTGTATCCAATTGTAACCGAATACCTATGATAACAGGATTATAAATATGATACAGTATATCGAATTATAGTCGTATATGTTTCAAATACAGACGCTTGCATAAATTCGCATATTTATCTTTCTCTCTCTCTCTCTCTCTCTCTCTCTCTCTCT
>NC_069001.1:34883978-34884685 GCF_001194135.2 Octopus bimaculoides
GTTGTGCCTGTAATTCAAAGGGTCAGCCTTGTCATACTGTGTCACGCTGAATATCCCCGAGAACTACGTTAAGGGTACACGTGTCTGTGGAGTGCTCAGCCACTTGCACGTTAATCTCAAGAGCAGGCTGTTCCGTTGATCGGATCAACTGGAACCCTCGACGTCGTAAGCGACAGAGTACCAACAACATAAAAGTCACGAAATCTTTCTTCGCGCTAAAGAAACCGAGCAATTGTTTCGTGGGACAATATCATCGACCAGCGACACACGCACAGAAGTTTATTCACTCAAATCTTTTACTATTTCCCAATCACATTGTTCCGGTTTCAGTCCCACTGCTTAGCACTTTATGCAAGTGTCTTCTACTTTGGCCTTGGATCGACCAAAGCCCTGTGAGTGGATTTGGTGGACGGACACTGAATGAAGCACGTCACATCTGTATGCGTGTGTGTGTGTGTGCAGGCCTTCCTACCAAGCATTGCTGTAAACAGCGGAGATGAGCTGGAACGTTGAAACTTAGTGCATATGCACAGCAAAGTTCAAGGTCAATCTGTGCCAAGCGGCTTCACTCTGCGTGCTCCAGCTTCGTTACTATGGCAACAGTTCGGAAACTTATTGATCAGACCTCGTATATATGTGCGTATAAAAGAATTTGACATATTTTCAGCCTTTTCTCCGTATTTTCCTCTCTGTGTGTGTGTGTGTGT
>NC_069001.1:34885422-34886159 GCF_001194135.2 Octopus bimaculoides
TATATATATATATATATATATATATATATATATATATATATATGCATGTGTGTGTATATGTTTGTGTGTCTACGTTTGTAACCCCGAGCATCGCTTGACAACCGATGCTGGTGTGTTTACGTCCCCGTAACTTAGCGTTTCGGCAAAAAAGACCGATAGAATAAGTACTAGGCTTCCAAAGAATAAGTCCTGAGGTCGATTTGCTCGACTAAAAGGTGGTACTCCAGCATGGCCACAGTCAAATGACTGAAACAAGTAAAAGAGTAAGGAGTAAAGAGTATGTACCAACACAACATCAGCTATATACCATGGGTACTACAACATTAAGACTTGACACTTCACCACTACCACTGTCACCAGTGCACTGTCACCAGTGCACTGTCACTACAGCTTCATCCTTCCACCATCACCACAATTACAAAGTCACCAAACCACCACTGTCACCAACGCCATCACACCTACACCACCATTACAACAATAGCAACACCGCAACAACGTCGCTTCCACGCCATTACCACCATCCTTTCACCTCTACCTTTAATGAAGGGCGTTCCAATCGTGACCGTTCCTCTTTTATACATTGGCGTGGATAGACAAAGCGGAGCTCCTTGGTATTTTTAAAGCGCAAAAACAAAAAAACACTGGATATTGTCGGCTGCTTTCAATGATACATGTGGCAGATAACACTTACACACACACACACACACACACACACACACACACACACACGAACACAC
>NC_069001.1:34888240-34889713 GCF_001194135.2 Octopus bimaculoides
TTATTGCCCATAAGGGGCTAAACATAGAAAGGACAAACAAGGACAGACAAAAGGATTAAGTCGATTACATCGACCCCAGTGCGTAACTGGTACTTAATTTATCGACTCCGAAAGGATGAAAGGCAAAGTCGACCTCGGCAGAATTTGAACTAAGAACGTAACGGCAGACGAAATACTGCTAAGCATTTCGCCCGGCGTGCTAACGTTTCTGCCAGCTCGTCGCCTTACTATACAGCCACGCATGCGTCTATGGACACCTTTGATTCCTACCATACAGCTACGCATGCGCTATGGACACCTTTGATTCCTATTTTATTAGGATGGACCCCCACAGCCATTCGATGTTTAAAAAAATCCTATATATATTATTAAATATTATTAGGAATTGTGTTAAAAAATTGTCAAACTATTTTGCATATTGTAGGCGTACAACTAGTTTATGGCAAATAAATTCTAACAAAAAAAAATCCTATATGGATCTCTAAGAGTCATACGGGCCCCGGTTAAGAAAACGATTTCTCCTGTCTACCTTCTCTTACTGGTATTTCATTTTATCGGCCACGAAGGGATGAAAAGCAAACATTGAACTGGTCTGGAATCGAAAGCAGAGCGCTTGAAAGCTGGAACGCAAATAACACAGGGATGGTATTTTGTGCTTCGCTCTGTCGAATCTGCCAATTTCACCCTGGTTTAGTCAAACAAATCGACCCCAGCATTTATTTTTTAACACCTGATGCTTATTGAAACGGTTCTTTTGCTAAACCTCCATCTTACGGTTTGCCAAAGTGCTAATTTTTCGTCAAAACATACGAGGAAACAAGGTGAGATGTAAAACTTATGCGACCCCATTCCAATTTTGTTTTGTTTTCTTTAACTTCCGACGTAATCCGTAATCTCCATTTGAAACGCATTACCTGAAAATTTTATTTAAAAAAAAATCCAGTTTCCAGAAAGTTACAAAGAAACAAATCAAGACGTGTGAATTATCCAAAACTCCTCATTCCACAAGCTCCCAAAAAATGTTTCGTGACAACTTCCGATATAATTTCAATCGAAGCCTTCAAAAATGTTTCTCTGGAAAATTTCATCAAAAAATATAATGAAACATAGTCGGTGGATATAACACGTCAGTTGATGCCCTGAATACATCCAAACATGCATACATACATACATACATACATACATACATACATACATACAAGCTTAGAGAAAAAGAGAACAACTACGCCGAGCTACTGAGAAATTTGCAGATACTCCACCCAGACTACAAGTTCAGATTCATACCCGTGATTGTTGGGGCATTGGGATATGTAACGAACTGCCTCAACAAAAACCTGGAAAAATTAGGGTTCTCAAAACCTGAAAGAAAAAGGCTGATTAGAAGACTACAAATTCAAGCCATCAATGGAACTGTAAAGATATGTAAAACTTTCCAAAAGTTTAGCACATAAATACATATGCATGCATCTAGAC
>NC_069001.1:34889723-34891685 GCF_001194135.2 Octopus bimaculoides
CTGCGCATAAATACATATGCATACGCCTAGACATGAAAATATATACATAAAAACGCATCCATAAAACAAACATACAAATCTGCGCATGCACTAACACCAAATACTGCACACACACACACATATGCACAAATACCTAGATGATGTTGATAAAAGTTCCAATGAAGGAGCCTTGAATCTATGTTAGAGTCCGGCTCTTTCTCTATGGACAAGAAATACAGAAATGAAACTGATTGATAACATACATACATATATACATACATACATACGTACGTACGTACGCATATGCATGCATATATAATACAAACATACATTCATACATTCATGCATACATGTACATACATACACACATACGTACGAAAATCAAAGAAAAAGAGGATATATATGGACAACTGCTTCGAAACCTCCAGCTTCTATATCCAGACTATGAATTCATATTCATACCAATAATTGGAGCACTAAGTTTTGGTAGTAAACGCTTAAAGGAGAATCTGGATAAACTGGGATTTTCACAAAGAGAAATCGACCGGCTAATTCGTACAAGTGCAATCCGTAAGTGGAACAATAAAAATATGCAAGACGTTTCTCAAGTTCTAAATGTGAATTTGTCAGTTTTAATTACATCTCAAAGATAGAGCCTTGTATCTTTGTTGGAAACCGGCTCCGTCCTCAGTAGAAGATTTATAATAATTAAAAAATAGAAGAGACATACATACATGATGATGAGGGCCGACCATTGCTGACCTTCAGGAACATTGTGCGCTCTAGGACTAAGGAATATTTTGCATTTACGACTCCGTTGGTGGCTATACATGACTGCAAACATTGCAGACCGAGCTTTCTCATCATAAAGACATGGAATTTAATTAAATTAAAACAGATGGACACATTAGTATAATTTTTATCTAAAATCTCCAAGAAGGTAAGGAGATAGACAAAGAACATGCTGCCTTCACGTCAGCTTAGAAGCTACTAGAAGCTTAGTATTATTATATAACTTTACACTCATCAGAGTTAGCCAATATGGAAGGGAATATGGTGACTGCTCTCTATTGTCGGAGGTGGATTAGCACAACCGGTCAGCGTTGTTGTAAAAAAAGGTAGTGGAACGAAAAAGGTTCCAGGGGATTAGTTTAGGAGTTATGTCACTGGGTAGGGGATGCAGTGAAGCCGGCAAGAGTTATCTTGCGTGGCGAAAGTGTGATGGGACGTGTGGTATGTGAAGCTGTGTCATATGTGTAATTTTTTGCGGGTGTGTGGGTATATATAGGTGTGTTCGTTGATTTGATCTCTTTCTGTAAAGGATAAAGTTGGTGGGGATATGTTAGTGTGTGGTGTTAGCATAGGATCTGTGTATGTGTGGGGGTACAATTTGTGTGAAAGGGTATGTGTTGGGGGAGACAGTTTATTTTGTGAGGTGTCCACCTTATAGGGGAGCGTGCGTGTCTGCTTTACAGGGGTGTGTACGTATGAGTACATGGGTGCCTTGGAGTGTGCTTTGATCAAACTCTTTTTTGCCAAGCTTAAGGGCAATGGTGGAAGATCTTTTGCGGAAGGTCGAGGCAGGGGACTTGTGGCTGCAGTCATGGTGGGTCATGCAGGTACGATAGAATGTACTTCCTTTCATGGTATTCAGGTAGACATCCGGGCGTTCGGTACCTTTTAAAATTGCTCTCTTCGCAGAGAGGCATAAGCTGCAGTTTCTGCTACAATTGAAGCACGGTGTGCATCTTTTGAGGATCTTCATCTCGTGGCGTATTTTTTCAAAATCAAGACGTGGCTACGGTTGTGGCGTTAGACCTCTCTGGGATGCGGAATGAGGACTTGTGATTATTAAAGCGGATTCAGAAGGGACCTTCTGTTGCCCCCACATACTTCTGCACGTTCGGTTGTCCATTGGATCCTGTTGCTGTTACTTCTGCCTCGCAAAAAACTGTTACTGCACTGCTGTGTTTATATATATAT
>NC_069001.1:34892238-34894035 GCF_001194135.2 Octopus bimaculoides
TATATATATATATATATATATATATATATATTTATGTATAAGCAGGCCATGTGGTTGGAAGCAACCTTCTACCCACACAGTCTCGCCTTCCATAAAGATGTTTTCATGTGAAGCACTACATTCTGTAGAATGTTCTGTGGGTTTCATTTTAGGGTAGAACGGTATAATTTTGAGGAATATTCGGTTCCTACTTTTAGCAAATTAAACGACAATGTGGAAGCCCAATGACTGGCTGGTTGTGGCGGTTATGCTTACGACAGTAACGATCAATGAATGAACGAACGTTGTCTTTATTGGAAACCGACTGCTTCCTAGTACTGTCATGCCTGCGGTCGTAGACAAATTATACACTCACACACGCCCGCACGTGCGCATCTTATTACCAAGTATATATATATATATATACACACAAATACATCCATCCATCCATCCATCCATACATACATACATACATGCGTACATACATATACGCATAAGCAGAAATTATGTATACCCACACGCATATACATCCAAATTCATAGATGGGCATATTGAGACATTAAATATTTACTGACTTTATTCAATTTATGTAATTAGCTAAATTAACAAACCTAATTATAAAACTTTCGTCCACTGTGCTTGTTTCGTATGGAGAACGTGTATATATATATATATATATATATATATATATATGAATGTGTGTATGTATATATATATCTATATATGTGTATGTAAGTACGTGCGTATCTATCTCTCTCTCTCTCTCTCTCTATATATATATATATATACATATATATTTATATATATGTATGCGTGTCCGTTTATACGTGTGTATATATTTGTGTGCATGTGTGAATGTGTCTGTCTCTGTTTATGTTTGTGTGTGTGTGTGTGTGTGTGTGTGTGTGTGTGTGTGTGTGTGTGTGTGTGTGTGTGTGTGTGTGTGTGTGTGTGTCTGTGCGTGTATGTGTTCTATTCGTCTACATAACATATTTTGGAGTTTGTAATTGCGATTAGTCAAAGATACGTATTTGCACACACACACACACACACATATTCACACACACAGATATACATACCCTCCTGCCCTACCTACCGAATGACCTGCCTACATACACACACATACATGTATTCATATATACATTCTTGCATACATACACATATTCACACATAGTACATACATACATACATACGAGAATGTATATACTTATGAAGAAAATGAAGAAAACTTCCAAGGAAAGTTTGACAATGGCGACATGTCTATGAAGACGTTTGCAACTGTCTCTTCTTGACATTCTCCGAAGTCTCCCGCAGACATCCAGCCTTCACCAGCCACGATTACCTCTCAGGATGCTCTCTAATTAGTTTGTCTTCTATACAGACACGCCACCAAAAACAAACTTATCTTTTGAAACAAAGAAGTAAGAAAGAATGTATACCGTAAATCCTCGAGTATAGTCCGCCCTTGAGTATAATGCGCAGGGGATTTTAGGAAGCTGTACCTCTGAAAATCCTAAACCTTGTGTATAATACGCACCCCTTCCCTAACTTGAGTCAAGGAGGTCTATATAACGTCCTTGGATTGTAAACATATAATAGGGTAACATGCTTTATTATTATTGTATAGGAGTGGCTGTGTGGTAAGTAGCTTGCTTACCAACCACATGGTTCCGGGTTCAATCCCACTGCGTGGCACCTTGGGCAAGTGTTTTCTACAATAGACTCGGGCCGACCAAAGCCTTGTGAGTGGATTTGGTAGACGGAAACTGAAAGAAGCCCGTCGTATATGTGTATATATATATATATATATATATATAT
>NC_069001.1:34894195-34896822 GCF_001194135.2 Octopus bimaculoides
CTCCAGCATGGCCACAGTCAAATTACAGAAACAAATAACAAAAAAAAAAAGAAAAAAAGAAAATAACATAATGCAAACGTGTAGCTTTTTTGTGCACTTTGTTTGCAAAAAATAAAGAAATAACAGTAATAACGCCAGTGAAAAATAAATATTAAGTAAATTGCCTTTATATATTTATCACTTAGAAAATTTTGCTTAGAAAATATTTTTCATTTTTAACCTCGTATATAGTACGCACTAGAAATTTTGACCTTTAAATTTTGGGAAAAAAGTGCGGATTATACTCGAGGATTTACGGTAATAATTCGTTTTTGTATACGGTTTGCAACATTCGTGACGTGAACTCGGATGTTGGAACAGATTTAGTTGTATCTTGGGAGGGTCGTTATGTCAATAATAAACACGCGCACTGGTTCTGTTTCACTTTTTTATTTTTATTAGTGAACTAGTCAACCGTTTAGGTCAATCAATCAATCAACTAACAAACCATTGGTCGCACAAACGATTAGTTAATTAGCTAAATGGTTAACTAGTTAGATTGATGATAATCCAACCATACCATCATGTTTTGTTCGGAACATGTAGGACTTCATTATTGAACGTGCTATTTTCCTTATTTTCGCAAGTAGGCTTATGATTTAGCTGTTATCTCTAGCCTGTAACTTCCCGAACGAGAAATATTAAGAAATTTGAATTTATGTTGGTTATTACTGATTTAAAAAACCTTGGTTATTCCTCATCCATCAGAGTTAATTTCAAAACCGTCCGGTTATGACCATTCCACCTTTAATACAGACGTAGTACATGACTTAACCACCAGGTCCAATCCTTCTTACAGTGAGGTTAGTTTGTGTACCACAATGACCCTTAGAACTAGGGCCTCTCATGCTGGACAAGTCAAAGGGTAGAGGCCAGACCAATATGCACCATCTCTTTCAAGAACTAAAAATGGGTTTGCATAGGGCAAAAAGCAGAAATTAATGGAGTAACTATGTTAAATGAAATCCAACGAGACCTGGAAGAGGAAGGCCTTCTCTTGGGAGGAAACAGGACGTGGTGCAGCAAAATTCGAAAGGAAACCGACATTTTGCACTACACGTCAAACCCTGACCTGAAAACCCACTCGGAAGGTGGAAGAGAGAACACCCTGAAGATAGCAGGAAGCGGGATGCTGAAGCAGAAATGATAACAGCAGCCCAGAGTCGAGAACAGTGGAGAAAAATCTTCGATGACCAGCTAATTCTCTATAGGGAGCGAAGGGTTTAAATAAGTAGTATGTAATTAGATTGTGAAGGCCCGTGACCTAGTAGTTAGGGTGATCGGCTCATGATGGTAAGGTCATGAGTTCGATTCCCAGTGGCGCGTTGTGTCCTTGAGCAAGACACTTTATTTCACGTTGCTCCAGTCCACTCAGCTGGAAAAATGAGTAGTGCCTGTAATTCAAAGGGTTAGCCTTGTCACAATCTGTGTCACGTTAAATCTGACCGAGAACTGCGTTAAGGAGTGCCTGTGGAGTACTCAACCACTTGCGCGTTAATTTCACGAGCAGGCTGTTCCATCAATCAGATTAACTGGAACCCTCGTCGTCGCAACCGACGAAGTGCCAGTTTCTTCCTTTTTTTTTTTTTTAGTATATAACTAGATTATTTAATGTGCCTTAAGGTGGCGAGCTAGCGGGATCGTTATCACGCTGGGCAAAATGCTTCGTGGCATTTCGTCTGTCATTACGTTCTGAGTTCAACTTACGCCGGCGTCAACTTTGCCTTTCATTCTTCCGGGATTGATGAAATAAGTACCAGTGAAATCCTGGAGTCGATGTAATCGACTTGCCAACTCTTCTAAATTTCAGGCTTTGTACCTTAAATAGAAAGGACTATTTAATGTGCTCTTTCTTTCGAAGAAAATTGTCAGTGACATTTGAGGAAGATTTAGTTGCTGTTTTTTTATAGATCTAGCAACAACAGAGCGGGTGTTTATTTAGCTCGAGCTCAACCCTGATCGAGTTAACCAATGATCAAAAGCACTCCAACAGTGACCAACCCGTTTTAAAAATTTTTGTTTTTATATGGAATGAACCCAAGACCACATTATCTAACTCGTCGTTCAAGACGATAAGGTATGATTTGGCGAATGGTCACGTAAACGCTCCCATATTGACTCGCGGTACAGAAGGAGGTAGAAAGTTGTAAACTTACTTTAGAGTGGTTATTTAGCTCTGGGCCCACTGTGGTTGAACGGCCACATAATCCAAGGTGTTCCAGCCATGATCATCCTGCTTTTTTGTACATCAAAGACTATATTTCTTAATGTGTCTTTATTTTATCTTTAGAGAATACTCTCTCTCTTTTCTCTTTTACTTGTTTCAGTCATTTGACTGCGGCCATGCTGGAGCACCGCCTTTTAGTCGAGCAAATCGACCCCAGGGCTTATTCTTTGTAAGCCTAGTACTTATTCTATCGGTCGCTTTTGCCGAACCACTAAGTGACGGGGACGTAAACACACCAGCATCGGTTGTCAAGCGATGTTGGGGGGACAAACACAGACACACAAACACACACATATATACGAGGGGCTTCTTTCAGTTTCCGTCTACCGAATCCACTTACAAGGCTTTAGTCGGCCCGAGG
>NC_069001.1:34897416-34898764 GCF_001194135.2 Octopus bimaculoides
GCTTTTCAACAAACCGGAAACATAATTGATATGAATTTGAAGTTCTATAGATTTGTGTATCATTTTAAAGAAAGGTCTTATTTCGATTCCTGTTGGTGTAAAATTGTGGAGGAAGTATGGAAAGATGTAAGTGCAAGAGTTAAAGTAGAGAATAACAAATAGTTTTGTAACAGAATTGTGTGCGTGTGTGTGTGTGTGTGTGTGTGTGTGTGTGTGTGCGCACTTTTTTTTACGGTTTCGCAACCTAAGGATTCGGCAGAAGCGTTCCAATAGTAAGTATCAGGCTTAAAGCATAAATAGTGGGGTCGATTTGTTCAACTAACCCCTAACTTCTACATAGCGGCGCCCCAACATGATCCGAGTCCAAACACTGAAACATATGAAATGGTAAAAGTGTAGAACAAACCCTTGTTTTGCACGAAATTGCCTTAAAGCAATGCTCGTATCCCTTACTGCTTTTCGAGGGAAAAGGCAAAAAAAAAAGAAAAAAAGTAAAGAAAAAAGAAACGCTAGTTGCGTTCACTACGAAAGTTAACAGAAACGCAAACCTTGCGTAACGCGAAATGCTTGTAGATTGGCAAAATCGTCAGAGCATCAGACAATAATATTGGGTTGTCCAGAAAATTCGTGCCGATTTATAGTAGCTTACCTTTCGACTTATTTGCCATGAAACCACCTCAATTCTGGGAAGAGGGTATTTTCAAGTTGAAGGAAAGATGGAAACGTACAGTGCAACAAAATGGTTCATATTTGGTTGATTAAAAATGTAATGGCAAGTATTTATTGACCTTTTTCTTCCCTTTAAAAATCGGCACGAACTTTCCGGACAACCCAATATTTTGCTGTAATTAGTTATGGCATTTTGCAAACTTGCTTATCGTCCTTTAGGGGTCGGTAAGACATAGTATTTGGGAGGATAGTCAATTTGTATTCCTTATAATGCATCCAGAAGGTGTAGTATGTCCGAATTGTTAAGAACTTCGCTCGGCATTACCGAGGTCTTGGGTTCGATTCCGTTACACGGCATTTTGGAGAAAATTCATTTTCTAAACTAAGGGACAAATCCATACTCTATAGGGATCGATCTCATACTCTGCGAGTGAAACTGGCAAAATGGAAACTGTATAGACGCCCGTCAGATCGATTGTACTTGTAATCCAAAAAGGGTTCGGCCTTTGTCACGATGATAACGACGACACTGACCACGAGGACGATGCTGGTGACGACGTTGGCGACGACGACGTTAGCGACGGCGACGTTGGCGACAGCGTCTTTGGCGACAACGTCTTTGGCGACGACGACGTTAGCGACGACGACGTTGGCGACGACGACGTTGGCGACGACGACG
>NC_069001.1:34899074-34905910 GCF_001194135.2 Octopus bimaculoides
TCACTGGTAAAAATCTCCGAAAAGACGCTATTAATACTAATGTATAATTGATGGCGGCGGCGGCGGTAACGGCTTTGTTTTTGCATTTAGCCTCAAACGATTCTAATGACTGTTGAAGAAAAACAAGAAGGCGGCAGAGTAGGGGTGGGGTGGGGGTACTAACATATGTTATTGACACTCCCCCCTCACCTTTATATACCACCTAACCACCGGGAATGTGACAAGCGAATTGAATGACTGCAGAAAGGTCACAAACGTGGTGCCTCGTTTGCGTCACCGCCGTCAACGTCGCCGTCGTCGTCATCGTCGTCGGCGGCGGCGTTGTCGTCGTCGTCATAGTTCTCTTCTGCGTCTCCTCGTTCTCCGCTTCCTGCGCTACCGCCACCGCTATCACCGCCAAACCACCACCACCATCACCACCACCACCACCACCGCCATCACTTCTGATTGCTTAAAAGAAAAAGAAGAGAAAAGGAAAAAGGTTTATTTTTCAGTGACGTGACAAAGTTAATAAAACTAACGCTGTTGCTACTAATGGTGTTGATGATGATGATGATGACGAGGCGGAAGACGAGGAAGAGGGAAAAAAAAGGAGAGCAAATTTATAACAGAGAAAGAAGAGAAGAGAAAGAAAGAAAGAAAGAAAGAAGGAAAAGATAAAGAAGTTGAGAAATGTAAAAGCGAGACAGAGAAAGTGAGAGAGGGAGGGGGAAGAAAGAAAAAAAGGAGGCAACTGACAAAGGTAGGGAGAGGGAGAGAGAGAGAGAAAAGAAATTGATAGAGAGAGAGAGGGGGAGGAGAGAGTAAAAGAAAAAACTTGATGGTTCAAGTGACTGTAAAAATAGAGAGGAGAGAAGGAACAGGGAGAGAGAGAAGTGACAAAGAACGGCTGATGACATAAAGAGAGAAGAAAAGGTAGAATATGATAGAGGGAGGGAGAAATGAGGTGAGATGATGGCTTAGTGAGTGAGGGGCAACGGTGAGAGAGGTAAGAGTAAAAATAAGAGAGAAAGAGAGGGGTGTAATGGAGGAGTGGGAGAATAGGAGAAACGAGTTGTTACAGGGAAAGAATGATAGAAAGTGATAGAGAGAGAGAGAGAGAGAGGGGAGCGAGAGAGAAAGGGAAAAGAGAGAGAAAGAGGAAAACGATCAGATTCAAAAAGGTGAACAAGTGAGAGAAAAAGATGAAAATAAGTACGTAAGACAGACAGACAGACAGAGACAGAGATAACCAGACAGTCAGGTAGAGAGAACAGAGTGAGGTAGATATAAAGATAGATAGATGGATAGAGAGAGAGAGAGAGAGAGAGAGCGAGAGAGATGGAGAGAGTGGGAGAGAGAGAGAAAGAGAGGAAAAGGTTTATTGTGAATTGGTGTACCTATGCTATTAGGAAGAGGTGAAAAGAAGGGGACAGAGAGAGAGAAAGAAAGAAAAGAATGAAGAAATTAAGAGAGAGAGAGAGAGTATTGTGTATTTGCATGTGTGTGTGAGTGTGTGGGTGTGTGTGTAACAGAAAGAGAGAGAAAGAGAGAGAGTAAATGAGAAAGGTATAGAAAAGAATGAAGAGATGGGGAGAGTTTGTGTTTGCATGTATCTGTGTGTGTGTGAGAGAGTATGTGAGTGAGAGAACGAGCGACAGAGTGCGTGTGTGGTGTGTGTACGTGTTTCTATATATATGTGTATGCATGTGTATGTGTGTGCGTGTTTAAACGGTTGTGTCTGTGTGTGTGTGTATGTGCGTGTGTGAAAGTTTTCCGTTGTGACAAAGCTGGCTGGTAAAAAGAAAACAGTTCACCAAGATCTCCTCAACGTTACACTCGATATGTAATTAAACAGAAAGGCGCGCACGCACAGACACAGACACACACACACACACACACACACACACACACACACATAGATACGGTGGACACTTCTATACATATACATGCATTATACACACGCGCGCGCGAGCATGTGTGCGTGTGTGTGTGTGTGTAGTCAACGAAAAACGGGACTTGCTGAAACTTCGAAATTGCTGTCACACTTTAATAAAATAAAATTCAGTTCTATTTTATATTCAATGGATTCGTTTGTTTTAAATATAAACCTATATGTTAACACACACACACACACACACACACACACACACACACACACACACACACACACACACACACACACACACACACATACACACAAACGCAGAACACACAGACACACACATACACACAACGTATGTACTGCATGTGTTCAGGTGCCTTTTAGTGTGTATGTATATATACATGATACGTGTGCATATATATCCATATATATATATAAATATATGAGTCCACACATACATCCACATATTTACTCATATATCTACGCACACACACACACACACAGACTAACACATACAAATAGCATCCTATACACAGCTTGTGTTCACCAGGTCTTCAGTGTGTATGTCTGTCTATACACACACACACACATACACTCACACACACACACATGTATACACATCCGCGTGAACACATACACACATACCTTGACATTTTACAGACATGTGTGTGTGTGTGTGTGTGTGTGTGCGTGCGTGCGTGTGTGCCTAGACGCAGTGCTTTTTTGTTCCAAATAGTTTTTCATACAGAACACCAGACGTGAATATGTGATGTTTATGCCTTTCCAAATAGGCATTATTCAATGGATGAAACCTTATAATCCAATAACCCTAACCCCAACCCTTAACCACCGCTGCTACCACCACCACCACCACCAACCACAACCAGATGGCTCCGGCTGTGCAGAGTGTGCTAAAAATAGCAACCAAATCTCCTTAAAATCACAGCCTCAATCTTAAAAGGGTGAATGACATTATAGCTTTATATAGTCTGAAATACCCCTAAGAATCCAGGATAGTCACGGCCGGCGTGTCATGGATCATAAGACTTGTTCTATTATAGTCGATTTGGTGCCAAACAACAATAATAACAGCAACACCGCCACCAGGGTTGATTGCGCGACGTAGTTCGGCCTGCTAGAAATAACAGCTCCAAATCACACGAACACAATCTAATAGTGTTAGAGGCGAAGGCGGCGAGCTGGCAGAACCGTTAGCACGCCGGACGAAATGCTTAATAGTATTTCGTCCGTCCGTTCTGAGTTCAAATTCCGCCAGGGTCGACTTGGCTTTTATCCTTTCGGGAGTCGACAAAACAAGTACCAGTTGAGTACTGGAGGATCGATGCAATCGACTTACGTCCTCCAACGAACTTGCTGGCCTCGTGCCAAAATTTGAAACCAATATTGCCGTCCATAAACGGTACGGTCACGGCTGGAACGCCATTCATTACGGGTCGCCATCGCCACCGTCTCCAACACCACCATCCCCATCCCCATCCCCACCACCAGCAGCCAAATCTCCAATATCTCATTACCGACATCATTAGCATAACTTGTTAAAGCACCGGACACATTGACTCCCTACCGACGCTTCAGGTACCGAGTTCAGATCTCGCCGAGGTCGACCGAGCCTTTCACACTTTTTGTAGTTCGATAAAATAAAGTACCAGAAAAGTACCGTGCCGTTGATTGGTATTATTAATATACCTGTAATACATCCCAGGTGTGAATGGATGTTTGGATAAGGCAAAAACTAATGGCCTTCATAGATAATGCCTGCCCTATCATAAAACAACCACCATGTAAGGAGAGCGCCTATAGCTAGACGCTCAATCTGCCAGAAATAGCAGCCATATTACATAGCATGTTTTTTAAAGGACCACATTGGATAATGTAAGTACTGTGATGCTGTTTTTTATGTTTGTTTTTGTTTGTTTGCTTTTTGTTTATGGGAAAAAGGAAACGAACAAGGTGGTCACATCTGTAATGTCCTTGGTTATAGGTCTACAGGGCTAGGGTTAAATAAAAGCAAATCAAAAAAAAAAGAAGAAAGGCGTGTATCACTACGACAATCGTTGATGTTCAGTTTATGAATGAAACAGCCTATACAAGTGTCTCGAGTTGCTAGAAACAGCAGTGAAATGTTGCCCGAGTTACACCTTAACGCCTTTAATAAACAAATGAGTTAACAGCGCGTAGTCTCTACGTTTCCCTAATAAGGATGGTCACAGTTGGAGAGCTTTCGGCAGTAAGTCTACTCAATCAGCGTTGACCTGGGGTTAAACAACAGCCGCCGCCGCCACCACCACAATCACTCAACGAAGCCTGCGTATTTGCAGCTGTTTGACCTGCTAAAAATAGCAACCAAATCACACACAAATTATACCCTCATCATCTTAAAACAGGATAAGACACGTTAAGCTAATTGATGTTGGACGTATATTCTTCAAACAGGCGAGATAGTCACGGCTGGAATGCCTTTGATCATTGGGTCTGCTCGATCAAAGCTGACCTGTAGGTTTCATATCATCGTCACACTGTCACGAAATAAAGCAATTCCGCTTTCCGCCGCCCCCGCCCCCGCCGCCGTTACTGTCATTTCAACCGGCGTTGTCTGCTTCTCTCTCTCTCTCTCTATCTCTCTTTCTTACTTTCATTGCCTTTCTCTTTTATTCCTTCGTCTTCTAACTCTGCCTTTTACTCTTTCTCTCTCTATCACTTTCTTTCCCTTTCTCTTTTTTTTCGCTTTCTCTATCTCTCCCCCTCTCTCTCTTCTCTCTTCCTTCTGAACGTTACTACTCCTACTACAGCTCTTCGTTCTACCCTTCCACCGCTTCTTCCTACTACTATCCCCCCCACCAGAAGAAGGAGGAGAGGCAGAAGGGGGGTGAGACTGTTGTATGTTACGGGACACAGCAGAGAGGAATTCGTATTGAATTACTGTCGTAGAGACACACATCCACACACACACACATATATATAGAAAAACACACACACAGAGTTATACATACATATTCACACATAAATATATACAAACATTTGTACACACATAGTGTGTGTGTAGGTATGAATGCATGTGTGTGTATCTGCTCACGGACAACATAAATAGTACAGCACACATCTCTCTCTCTCTCACAATAAATGTATACACACATACATACTCGTACACAAAACTGCTCCAGTATGGTGGCGACATTTCAAATGAATTAAAAACTTGAAAAAGTACGTTACAACATACGCATACTTATACACACACAAACACACATATACTTATACATACATAGATACATACATACATACATACATAGAAGTGCGCACAGTTATAGACACACTGACAAACACTCATATACACATACAGGAAAGTGCGATTATATACACAACATATATACTCACGTAGTGTAAATACACACGCGCACACACGTATATATACTGTGTATTGCAAGTGTGTATATTATATTATATATATATGTATGTATATATAATGACGATGGGTGCAGCACGTGCACGCTTGATGAAGTAGCCACGACTGTTGCTGCTGTTGCATTCTGAAATGCTGCTGTTGCTGCTGTAGGTGGCAGTGATGTAGTCCACACAAGGCTGTAGAGGGGGGAGGAAAGGAATTAACTCTTACCTTTCCGCTCTCCTTTCCCACACTCTCTCTCTCTCTCTCTTTCTCCAGCACACACACACACACACAACGCGCGCGCACACATACAGACTCTCTCTATCACTCAGTGTCTTTCTCATGCCTTCCTCCCTTCCTTTCCTACTACTTCTTCACCTCGTCTTTTTTTAGTGTGTGTACGTGTATGTTTATTTATGCGTTGGTGTGCGTGTTAATCAGTGTGTGTGAAATCTTTGCAGCATTGTTTGACTACGAACCGACACCGCCGCCACCAACGCCTCCTCCCCTCCCCTCCTTTACGACTACTACTACTATTACTACGACTACTACGACTACTACTATCACCACCACCACTACTACTACGACTGCTGCTGCTGCTTCCGCAATAGACTCCCTCTAAACTAACGTTTACTATTATCAACACACGCCGTCATCGTCGCTTGTTCGTCCACACAGAAACACACACACATATATATACATGTATGTATATATATATGTGTGTATATGTGTATACACCACAGCGACAGTAAATAACGATGACCACAACAATATACTAACAACCAAGATGTGACGATAATAATAATAATAATATTAACGACAACAACAACAACAATATACTACAACAGTTGTGTAGGAAAGCAACAACTATATCGGTAATGTTTGTAGTAACGGTAATAGTAGAACCACCACCACCACCACAACAGTTGCGATAATTACAATTACAGCGATAATTAAGTCGACGACCAATGCCGATAAACACACCAAGGATGATTACGACGACGACGATGATGATGATGATGATGATGGTAAACAAAACGATGACAACAAAAGCGACGGCGATGACAGTGATGATGATGATGGCGAAAACAACAATGACGATGATGACGATGTTGACAAAGATAATTACGATGATGATGGTGATGATGCTAAGCGCCCAAAACGGATGTTACCCGGAATAAGTCATGCTTACCCGTTGGAATTTTACATGGCATCGCTACGGAATAATACTATTTTGTATTATAAAATATAATATAAGAAATATAATATAAATATAATATATATACATACATATATACGCATGCACATTCACATATATATATATAAGCGTGTTTTTACATACATACACATAACAAGAGATTATTTTATTTATACACAAATATAATATTCACATATATATATATATATATATGTATATATACATACCTTCTGCATACATCAATTCAAATATATAATATAGATAGATATACATATATATATATATATATATATATGTATGTATGTGTATATATTCTCTGATTGTTTTTTGTGTTGGAAAACTATGTACGAAAAAACTGGTAAGTGTTTTAT
>NC_069001.1:34905920-34906787 GCF_001194135.2 Octopus bimaculoides
AAACTGGTAAGTGTTTTATATATATATATTTTTCATGTATATTTTTACCTTAATATGTATATATATATATATATTTATATATATATATATGTGTGTGTATATACAATTATTGATTTTGTATCTGGTAGTGTTGTCTTTGTATTCGCTATGTATTGTCTTTTTTGTAAATATATATATTTTTTCTAAAGTAGAAACTTACTACACTATAAAAAAATTTAATATATTCTCGTCATAATTCACTCACGCCGGCTTACCGCATATATATTACAATAATATAACACTCACACAGACACACACATACATATATATATATACATACATAAATATGTGCAATGCACACGTATACATATATTCATATGTAATGCACACACACACACACATCTGTAGAGTTGTGTTTATTAACGTATGTTATATGTAAATATATACTTGTATACAGGTGTGTGTGTGTGTAACTTTGGGAATTTATAAATTCGGTCACAGACTCCAGCATGGCCGTGTTGTTATTGGATTAAACTAAAACGAATTAAACATACGTGTTATAGAGTAATAAAGAGATTATTTCGTATATTAGAACCATTCCCATGTCTGAATACTTGTGTGTATAAATATATACATGTGTGCGTGTGTATACACAAACGTATACACATGTATGCATATACATACATACATTCCATACATACATGTATAAATATATATCAGAATATGTAATTATATCTATATACCTACATATAATATGCGTAAATATGCAGGCTTAGATATATATTGCACAAGTGTGTGTGTTTGTGTGTGTGTGTATATATATATATATATATGTGTGTGTGTATATATATATATATATATGTGTGTATATATATATATATATATATA
>NC_069001.1:34907096-34912502 GCF_001194135.2 Octopus bimaculoides
TGATATACACACACACATATATATATACACACGCCTACAAATATGCAGATATATTTAGAGACGTATATATATGTATATACGTATGTATACATATGCATGAATATATACGTATACAAATATACATCTCTAAATACACATATATTTGTATACATATAGTCACAGACATAACAAATTCACGTATATATACATATGTATGTAAATATTTATGCATATATATTTATATACACGGTAGTGCTCAACACGTAAACTGAATCAAATATAGAGTTAATATGCAATTCTTTATATAGCTGGTCACCCTACACCCGTTTTCCCATATACTGTACGAAACGAATGCCAAAATCGGTTTAAAAGAGTTTGTGAGATTTTTTTTTAAACTTCAGTGAAACTTTATATAGAATGTACAGACAAACACACATACATATATACACGTTATACATACAGAGATACACATATAACTTACATATAGAGAGAATGTACAGAAAGCGAGATATGGAAGGTGTAAACCATGATAGACATGGACAGCAATGGCGAAAGCTAATCTCAGGATATTGAACTTGAACAGAAGATCAGAAGTGAGACTGTGTATCAGACGTGAACATTTCCTAGCTATGCATGGGTAGAAAAGTTGAAGAAAACTATTGCCATTTTGAGCTCTATCTCTCTCTCTTATATATATTTATATATATATATATATATATATATGTGTGTGTGTGTGTGTAGAGAGAGAGAGAGAGAGAAAGACAGACAGAGACGGAGATACAGACAGAGAGACATGTACACATAATGACAAATATTTCGTGACCGTTCCAACTTTGTGCAGATAAGATGGCGAACAAAGTTAACCGTAGCTCACGGACAGACAGACAGACACACACACACACACACAAACACAAACACAGTGTTGGATGCACAATATTCACCCTGTTGTTGTTCAGATTTTCATATTTCTGTTCGAAAGATCGGGAATATGAGACTTGGTGTAACGACCAGTGAATGCTCAGCTTCCAGTAAATATTATAAAACCCTACACCTTGTATTGAGCACTCTCATCTGTTTGTTGATCTCGCACATTTTCTCTACGCTCAGACACATACACATATTTAGACACACACACACGCACGCATAGCAACCTGCAAATCATACTTAATGCAGACACACCTTGGACAGCCAACTTGACTGCGGTATTCGTCCCCAAATAGTATCTCATGTGGACGTGATGTGTTTGAAAACTCAAAACCAAAAAGATATATCAGTAGCAGACGAAAACGTTATACACTCATTTATCGTTTGCTCCAGTCATTTGACTACGGCCATGTTTTAGTCGAACAAATCGACCCAGAGTATTTTTTTTTTTTCTTATCTTAGGACTTGTTCTATTGGTGCCGTTTTGCTGAACCGCTATAATACGGGTACGGAAGCAAACCATCATCAGTTATCAAGCAGTGTAAGGGGGCGAACACACGCTCATATTTATCTATTTATCTATCTATCTATCTATCCATCCGTCCGTCTACACACACGCAAACATAATATACGCACACATATAATACATACACACATCCAAACAAACAAGGGGCTTCTTTCAGTTTCTAGGTAACAAATCCAATCACGATGTTGGACTTGACCCGGAGCTATAGCAGAAGGCATTTTACCTAAAGTACCATGCAACGGGACTGAACTCGAACGTGAAACCATGTGGTTAGGAAGCAACTTTCTTACCACACGGCCATAGGTACACACACACACATTGATAATGTAATACAAAACTACACGTGTGCTTAAGTTTTATTTCTTGCATTTTTTTTTCAAACACGAGAACTAACTGAATGCCATGATACATAGATGCATTCATTATTATAGATACGCAGTCTCAGATAATTGTTTTAATCACAAATGTCTGATTGCAACATACGTACACTCATAATGTATATCGTATAAACACACACACACACACACACACACACACACACACACACACACTTGCTATGTCGTTCAGTCTTTTACATTCTAACAGACACACGTACACACATACAGAGATATCAACACATTGAAGTTGCTGTGAAAGTTGACACCGAATCTACAAAGAGATCTTAACATTCGAAAAGTTAATTCTATGCCAAAGGCTTTTTGACTGTAAAAAGTTTATGTATCCACACTATTGTCTGTCTGTGTGTGCGTATGTATGATCAATTTTAACATTGAATTGAAGGATCACTCGCTTTTTAGTATAGAGTACATATATACACATACACACATCTATCAGTCTATCTATCTATCTATTTTTTATCTATTGTCTCTATCTGTTTTTTTGTCTGTCTATCTCTCTATCTGTTTGTCTATATTTCTGTTTATCTATCTGTCTGTCTCTCATATCTATCTATCTATCTATCTGTCTGTGTCACTGTGTATATATGTATATGTACACATATACTCGCGCGCGCGCACAAGCACACACACACACACACACACACACACACACACACTCATTTAGTTACCGACAAGACACACAGATTAATAATTATGTTCTCAAGGTAAATTGTATTTTTGTAACGTTGTAACGCAAAGGTTTCTTTCTTAACGAACTCACGAACTCGGTATTATTATGAATTTAGTAGCAGGCCGCGGCATTTAATGTCGGGGTTGTGTATGTGTGTGTATGAGTATGTATGTGTGTGTGTGTGTGTGTGTGTAAGTTAATTGCTGTTGCGCGTACCCGAGAGGTGATAAGGATAACACAACGTCGTGCGTATCTGGGGTGGATTTGGGGATATCTTGATGATAGAGTGTACAAGATAAATTAAATAGATCGATAGATAGATCGATAGATAGTGACAGACAGACAGATAGATAGATAGTACATACATACATACATTGATAGATACATAGTAACATGCATATTATACGGTTTCGCTCACTGGTCTGCGGCCATGCCGGGGCTTCCACCGCCATCTTCAAGGTTGAAGAGCCTTCGTTGATAAAAATTGACCCCCATCACTAACTTCACAGACTGGCACTAACTGTATTTTGTCTAACACCACAGCAGCAAAAAACATGAGATTTTTAAATCGATAATATACAGACACATACTGAAGCTTCTATACAGTTTCCAGTTCCCAAAATCCACTCACTACTCGATTGAAGAAATGTGCCTGCCGCTTAGTAAATTCGAACTCGGAACCACATGGTTATTGAGCAAACATATTAAAGCAGTGATGCTCGTTAGTATATGTGTGTGAGTGTGTGTGTGTGTGTGTTATATGTTTACGTGTGTATAAAAATTTAAAGACAAAGAGCGGGAGAGACAGAGAAAACAAACAGATAACATAGAAAAGATGTATACGTGTGTGTTTGTAATATGATTTGATATGTTGAGAGATAAAGAAAGACAGACAACACAAGATGGAGAGAGAAAGAGAAGGGAAAGAAAATATCACACAGCGGGAAATGACGGCGAAAAGAGAGAGTGAAAGAAACAAAGAGAGGGGGAAAATAACAAGTAATGGAGAAAGGGTGAATTGTATGAGAGAGGGATAAGAGGAGGGATACTGAGACAACATAACAGTGAGCGAGAAAGAGAAAACGTGTGTGAGAGAGAATGATAACTTACAAGAGATGGTTTGATAAAAGCTACCTGAAGATAAAGTCCTGTCTTGTTCAGTTTGAAAAATACTGCAATTACACTTATGTATACGTACACATAAAGGCCCTATCATACACACGTTCGCTTACACTCACACATACATGTATATATATCATATACATAATGTGTGACTTGTGATTCTTTTGCTAACGGCAACATACGTATATAGAGAAACAAAGATACATTTGTGCATGAACACATACACACACACATACATGTTTGTGTGTATTTGTATATGTGTGTTTGTGTGTGTTTTGCTTGCGGCAACATGCGTAAACTGAACCAAACACACACAAGCACACACACACGTTTGTATAAATATGTGCATGTTTATGCGTGTAGTTATGTGTGTGTGTGCATACATGGATATATATGTATGTCTGTGTATATATAAATATATTTCGCAAACTAACTTCACGCACACACAAACACACACACTATATATATATATATATATATATACACACACACACACAGAAATACATACATGCCTTTGTGCAGTTCTTTATCTGATGGCAACATGCAGGCGTACGCACTGTTAAGCATGTGCGCGCACACACACACACACACACACACACACAAATAGAGTGAGAGAGAAAAGAAGGGAGAAATGATGACATGAAACGCATATTCATCTCAAAACATTTTCTCGCTCACGACATCACAAGACACACACACACACACACACACACACGCATTGACATGTTCATAGAAAACACACACACACGCATTCAATTGTCTCAGTACTAGCAGATAAAATACACACACGCATTTACACATCCATTCACTTATACACATACATACATATATATATATATATATATATATACAGATATATATTTATATACATACATAAACTTATAATCGTCGCATTCCGACGAAGCTTTTAGTCATACACACTGCCACATTTATTTGCACACATATATACATACATGCACACGCGTTGTGATGACATTTATATATTGTTCGCACACATGCATACACACATGCACAAACGACTGTGTAGAGATTTACTTAAACGTTTACACATACACACACACACACACACATACACGTGTGTGTGTGCACGCGCGTCTCACACGGAATCTTACCTTGTCAATGTGTAAACATGTTCGAGCACTCACTCAAACTTGCTTTCGACATACACTCCGCGTACACGACATGCACACGAACCCATACAGATTACGTACGCACACACACATTTGTTCGTTGTTTTTTAACTGTGTGTACATGTTCAAACATACACTAATACACACACACACACACTTCTGTGTGTCTGTATATTAAATGTCAAAACACGAGAGTGCGCAACGCATACATGTAAACCGCGTGCGCACATATTACTAGCATGTAAACGCTTGTTACTGTGATATGTAACGTGCACATATTTATACATAAATTCCAATTATATACATATATATAGATAATCATGCCGTGTTTGTAATAATTTAAGTAATGGTACTTGACGTTTTGAGTTCAAAACCTGGCGAGATCTACTTTTATATTCCTTTATCTTTCAAGTACTGGGGCCGCTGTAATCTACTGTAAGCCTTATTTTCCACTCTTCCCCCATCCTTAAAAAAAAAAATGTCTGGTCTTGTGCCTGTTTAATAAATCAATAGATTAATATTTCTATTGTGTACATACATCCACATATTCAACGGATGAAAATCTTAATCGCTACCGTGTGTGCGCGCGTGTGTGTACGCTTATACACATATCCACGTAATACCTATATATATATATATATATATATATATATATAT
>NC_069001.1:34912813-34917676 GCF_001194135.2 Octopus bimaculoides
GACGGGCTTCTTTCAGTTTCCGTCTACCAAATCCACTCAGAAGGCTCTGGTCGGCCCGAAGCTACAGTAGAAGACACTTGCCCAAGGTGCCACGCAGTGGGACTGAACCCGGAACCATGTGGTTGGGAAGCAAGCTACTACTTACCACACAGCCATTCCTCACCACACTCGCATATATTTACTCGTCGTGTTTTTTAATAAGTAAACTGCATGCATTCAGATGTGCGCTTTTACATGCATTCCTGTCGTGTAAATATTACAGTTCTACGCGCGCACGTACGCATGGACCGAGTGTTCGTACCGTGTTGATATCACTTACGTGTGCACTCACTAAATGCTTGTGCCTTGTTGATATCTTAAGATATTACACACCGATGCACACACATTGTTTTGATAGCTAAACGACACCATATACGAGTGTATGCGCACACTCAGTCCTCATGCTGTAATTTATATCTGAAAATATTACAAGACATACACATTACTTATACATGCCGTGTTGGTAGCTAAAATACAGCACAAACACACTCACAAGGTTCATGCCGTGTTGATGTATAAAATCCACACACATAATCTTCGTGCCTTGTTAGTTATCTAAAATTTACGTGCACACACACATCCACATACACAATGTTCTTGCCTTGCAAATATCTGAAATACAGTACACATATATATGCATACGCGATGTTTATACCGTGCCGATAGTTAAGATACAGCACACATAACCACATACTCTCACTCAATGTTCCTGCCGTGTTGATATCTAACATATATATATATATATGTGTGTGTGTGTGTGTGTGTGCGCACATAATGTTTATACCGTGCTACGTATATGCTTACAATGTTCGTTCCGTGTACAATATCTAAAACGCATACACACACACATATGCTCTAATACAACGAACATACTGTCATAGAAAGTTGATGTGTTTAAAATATATAATTATTTATATATATAATTATTTATATATATATATATATATATATATATATATATACGTACACACACACAGTCACACACATGTGCACACAAACATGACAACATATGTAAAGTGTGTGTGTGTGTGTGTGTGTGGTGTCAAAATCAATCTGTCGATTAAGAAGTCGTTGGGCCACCTGCTTTTGAGTTCAAAAATAGCCCAGGGTCAGACTATCTCATAAATCTCTCTCTCTCTCTTTCTCTCTACGTCTATATTGAATATGTATTATTCTTTTTCTCTCTCTCATAGTTTGTCTATCTGTCTGCCTCTCGCCTCTCTCTCTATATATATACATATGTGTGCACGCACACACACATATATATATATTTAATATGTGTGTGCGTGCGTGAGGGCACCCGTCTTTTAGTTTTATTTTCTTTTACGTCTTTCAACCATGCGGCTGCGGTCATGCTGCAAGCGCCATCGTGACTTTGTCACCCTATCCACAGCCCTTTTTTTTATGCGATTGATATCTTCCGGTTGGTGGGATTTCACATCACTCACCACCCTCGCAACGAAGCGTGTTCGCTCGCACATACCTGTGCCCAGTCTTGCACTTGCGGCCACGTATTTGTTTAACCGTTTGGTCAGGCACGGTGTAAAACGAAGTAGTATCTGTGACACTTATTTTCTTAAGGCCTTCCGAGGTGGCTGGGAGAGATTGAGGGACAAAAGGGGCTTTGCTCAGACCAGCAACCAAACCCGAGTGTTAACAAGAGAGTATAAATCTTCACTAAATGTTCTTAGAAACCAAGGGGTCGTCCTCGAGAAAGGAAAGATTCATAACAGATATACCGCTAAACATTTTCTCTGATCTGTTTCTAACACAGCGGTCCTCTCGACCTTATTTTGGCCACGGGCCCCTTTAATTCCTAAACTTTCTTCTCAAGCACATCGTTCCGAATTCAGTCCCACTGCGTGGCACCTTGGGCAAGTGTTGGGCCGAATAAAGCCTTGTCAGTGGATTTGGTAGACGGAAACTGAAAGAAGCCCATCACATATGTGTGTGTGTGTTTGTGTCTGTGTTTGTCTCCATTACCACCACCACCACCGCTTGGCAACCGGTGCTGGCGTCTTTACATCACCGTAACTTAAAAACCATACTGGGGTCGATTCGTTCGAATAAAAATTCTTCAAGGTGGTGCCCCAGTATGGCCGCAGTTTAATGACTGAAACAAAGATATACTTATAATTAAACATCATTAAGAATTGTATTAAAAAATCGTTGGAATATTTCGTGTATAAACAAATTCATTGCATATAAATTTTAACAACAAAATTTTATATAGACCCCGAAGGATCATACGGACCCCAGTTAAAAACCACTAATCTAACACGGTTTCGCCTATCTACCTTCTCTCACTGGTATTACATTTTATCGGCCACGAAAGGGTGAAAAAGCAAACATTGAACTGGTCTGGAATTGAACCCAGATCGCTTGAAAGCTGAAACACAAATAACACATGGATAGGATTTTGTTCTTCGCTTTATCGAATCTGCCAATTTCATTGTCTTTTCTTCTCCGTCTCTCTCTCTCTCTCTCTCACACATTCTTTCACTCGCTCGCTCTTTCTCTCTCTCTCTTCTTCGTGTTGATGTGCACGCGCGTGCACACAAGCATGGCTGTGTAGTAATTTTGTTTCACAACTGCGTGATTCCTAATTCGATTCTATCGTGTGCCCCTTGGGCATACCTCCCTGTTATATAGTGCCACTGGTTGACCAATTACGTTGTGAATGGAATTTGGTAGGCAGAAATTTCAGAAACCCATCGAAAGAGAGAGAGAGAGAGAATGAGAGAGCAGGAAGATTGTTTGTGTGTGTGTGTGTGTGTGTGTATGTAAGAGAGAGAGAGAATGTTTGTGTGTAGTTATGTGTCTATGTGTGTGTGTGAGAGAAAATTTTGTATGTGTACGTATGTGTGAGAGAGAGAGAGAGACAATGTGTGAGAGATACAGACAGAAAGAGACAATGTGTGTGACAGGGAGAGAGACAGAAGCGAGAGCGATGCTTGTATGCGTGTGTGTATGTGAGAGAGAATGTACGTATGTGTGTGTGTGTGTGTGTGTGAGGTTTGTATCAATGTGTGCGCGTGTGTGTGTTGTATATTGGTGTGCTTTCTTTTCATTGTTCATAATTTGTCCCATAACTTACAGATCGACGAATAGAGATCGATAAAATAAGTGCCAGACTGAAAAATAATTATCCACATCGATCGATAGATATGACGTTTTTACTCCTTTGAAGGCACTGCCCCTGCGTAATCTAAATGATTGTAACTAATAAAAGAAAATGCACACACACAAAAGCACCTATCCGCGTGAATATGTGTGTGTGTGTGGGGGGGAGATAGTTACATACGTGTGTACAGACAGATTAGATAGATAGATAGATCAGATAGATAGATAGATAGATAGATAGATAGATAGATAGGGCGGCGAGCTGGTACAATAGTTAGCACGCCGGACAAAATGCTAAGCAGCATTCCGTCCGTCATTACGATCTGAGTTCAAATCCCGACGTGGCCGACTTTGCCTTTCAACCTTTCGCGCTTGATAAATAAAAGTACCAGTTGTGCACTGAGATCAGTATACTCAACTAGCCCCACCTACTCCAAAATTTCAGGCCTTCTGCCTTGATGAGAAAGAATGAATATATATATATATATTTAGAGAGAGAGAGAGAGAGAGATGTGGCTATGAGACCTTGCAGTGGAAACATTCAATCGTTTGTCAGCATTTATATAGAATCGAACATCGCCTTGCTGATAGATTCAAATCGGGAATTCTTCTGTGTACGTATAAGCCACTAATCAAGTTTCCATAATTTTCTTTGCTTTAACTGGCAAATTTTAAAGCGAAACGACGATGTGGTTCTAGAAAGATAGAAGCAATTTAAATTCCATCTATATTCGCTGCTCACGGACGGTGTGCGTGCGTATACACGTCCGTTAGTCCTTCGGATGTCAGACCAGTGTTCTAGCTGCATATAAAAAGCATAAAAGCCACACAAGAAACATAGTCATATACACTTGCACATACTCCCAAACCGATAGAGATAGATAGATATAGCCGGTATGGGTTTGCTCTGGGTTTCTCGTCCATTAAGCGCTTAGCTTTACAGAGTTTTTTTCAGACCCTAAACTCGTTGGTCTATGGCCTCTCTAGCAAGTAACCTCTTTGGAAAATGATACTCTGCAGTCTGCCGCTCTATAACTTAGAGTGCGTTTCTTTATCGGTATTGAAGTCGATTAAAACTTTACAAACTGCTGCTCAGTTTCACGTAACCCGTTCGTCAGACAGTCGTGATAAACTATTCCGTATTACACTGATCGGCGGAGGCATTCAAGGTGAGTAAAATACTGGGAAAAGGTTGGAAATGCGTTGAAATAAATATGTATATACTTTTGTGTAATTAAAACAAGTTTAGCTTTTTAAGAAAAGGGGGAAAATAGATTTGTTCTATGTATTCATGTGTATGAAAATAAAAATACGAAAAATAAATGTTTTCGTATTATAGTTTAACTGAAAATATATTGGTGTACGTATTCATAGCATAAGTTTGACATTTATCTATCAATCTATTATATATATTTATGATATATATATATATTATTTATTTATGCGCCCTTTTAAAGCCTACCCAGGCTCGTGGGCCCAGTTTCCCGGTTTCTATGGCGTATGGGTCCCCCCCCCCCAGCTGGACGGGACGCCAGTCCATCGCAAGAGACAGGAAGAAAGAGTGAGAGAAAGTTGGGGCGAAAGAGTACAACAGGGGTCGCCACGCCCCCTGCCGAGGCCTCGTGGAGCTTTAGGTGTGTTTTCGCTCAA
The DNA here is from genome assembly GCF_001194135.2 of Octopus bimaculoides. Lineage (NCBI taxonomy): Eukaryota > Metazoa > Mollusca > Cephalopoda > Octopoda > Octopodidae > Octopus > Octopus bimaculoides. The sequence continues at coordinate 34,917,626 of NC_069001.1, forward strand.
TAAACACACACACACACACAACGCCCGGTCTGGGAATCGAAACTGCGACCC
>NC_069001.1:34917686-34919749 GCF_001194135.2 Octopus bimaculoides
ATATATATATATATATATATATATATATACGCGCATATATATGCGCGCGCGCGCGTACAAGAACGCATGACCACTAAGTGGACATCCGATATGCTAGAAAGAGGTCATCCGGTTGAAGGGTATATTATTGCATCACAACGTCTGGAAATTTTACTCCAGAGTGCATGCCCGATCAAGGTTTATAGAAGCCTAAGTAGAAAGATACCCAAGCAAGAGGCTTCGCGTTTCCCCGGCTTCCATTTTGGCCAAGGGAAAAAAGATAGTGCTTCTATCAGTCTCGATTTTTATTGATCCTCGAAGACGAACGCAAAAACATCTTAAGTGGCGGAATACAGACATTGCCAGACATCTCGTTCAACGCTCTTAGTAATTTTCTGCCAAGTTATTGCCTGAAGCTAGTATTTTAATTTATCGATCTGCAAAAATTGAGAGGCAAGTTGACCTCACAATGCAAAATATGTTTGTATGCGCGCTCGCCATTATCTATTATTATTGTTTTGTGGATTTTTTTTCGTAATCTACACAATTTTGAAAAAAAAATGCGTTTAAAGAAAATTTCATTAAAAATTATTCACCGAAATAAGTAAAAAAAAAAAAAAACTTTTAAAAAAAGAGTATAATAATGTTTCTGAAAGTTTATGCTCTACAATAATTCCGATATAATTGTAATTCTACACCAATAAAAAGTATTTGTTGAAAATTTTCATTAAAAAATACGTATTTCTCTGAAAGTTATGAGGAAACAAAGTCAAGTGGAAATACACTTCTGTAGGTATGCCGCACGTACGTTAGCTTTCCATCTTCAATTGTTTGAATATTTCTGGGAGAAAATTCTTCATAACAAAGAAACAAAAACAAATCTCAACACGAACGGGAAAGAGTATATTTATATTAAATTTATAATCTGGTTAGAGAGAGAGAAGCTGTCGATTTCGAAGTGGATATTTTTCTGTTTCTGAATTTTTAAAAAAATTCTACGTTTACGTCGAACACCCTAAATTACGGCAAAGTGAAGGACTCACCATAAGTAACACCGATTTTATTTTTAGATTAGTATACACGCATACGCATATAGATATGCAAAAGATATATATACACAAACAGGTGAACTTCTGCGCCGTTTCTGTCTAACGAATTCCACACACCTATGTATCGGTCTACTTGAAGATGTAACAGAAGATATTTGCTTATGGTGACCCAGTTTGCCCATGATACCACACAGTGAGATCGAATCGGGAACTATGTGATTATGAAGCGAAGTTTTTAACTACGCATGGAGTTTTTAAAAAAGAAACATTCACATTTTCAAGGCAGCTGATCTTTATAACTGAACATTATCTTTATACATGTTTACATGTCCGTACGTACTCTATATTCTCTTCTGTTTTTAATTATGAGAAGCCTTCCTGCAAGGAATGAGCTGGTTTCTAACAATCATACAAAGCTCCATCGTTGGAATAAAAAAAATAATATGAAAAATGTCACGTTTTGAATTAGTGGTTAGTTGTATTCATCTTTCGATGTAATGTACTGTACTATAGGGTAGAATTTCTATAGATTATAGTGCAAGCGCTGAGATGTATAAACACTTTGCTCTTATATGCAATAATTTCTGCAGATATATTATACACAAATGGCAAAGTGTTTACACCTGCCTATTTACATACACTTTCGGCCAGCTAAAATCAATGGATATATTTTGTTGCAGTGTGTACTACTCGCCATTTCTGTTTATTTCATATTTTAGTCAAGCGGACAAGCAATGTCCATGACTCGTTATTGGACCTCAGCGGTTGGTTAGAGGAAGCTATCCTCAAGCCCAGTGGTTCACAACCAGGATCAGTATGACCCTTCGGGGTCCACATAAGATTTTGTTGCCAAAATTATGTGCAATAAGTTGGGTATACTCTCTTACTGTAATGCTCAAAATATTTTAACAAATTTTTTTTTATATAATCCCTTATAATATCTAATTACCAAGGTATAATAGGACTTCTTAAGCTTCGAATAATTATTAGGGTCCATCTGAGTAAAATAGTAGTCAAAGGGATCCATAGGTAAAA
>NC_069001.1:34920617-34921709 GCF_001194135.2 Octopus bimaculoides
AATATCCCCGAGAACTACGTTAAGGGTACACGTGTCTGTGGAGTGCTCAGCCACTTGCACTTTAATTTCACGAGCAGGCTGTTCCGTTGATCGGATCAAGTGGAACCCTCGACGTCGTAAGCGACGGAGTGCCAACAACAACTTAGATGTCCGATGAAAGAGAATATTGGACCTCTGCATTTTCTATGTTATCTTTCTTTTTATTATACGAAATTTTCTTTTAAGTTATTGGGTCATAAGTTAACTATTTGTATTAAGTTTGTACGTTGTATAACATACGTGTGTGTATGTGCGAGAGAGAAAGTTTGACTCTAAGGCTTTCACTGTATTATCTTTGACAGATCTTTTCAAGACCTAGTTCCTTTATACTTCAGTCTGATTTTATATACACCAGCAACACAAAAAAAACCTGCTAGAAAAAGTAGCCACGATTTTTCCACAAAGGAAAATTGAAAGGAAACTCTTCCATCGTAAATAAAATGCGACATACTTAATCGGATACTGAACTGGTGTCGTCGGTGTATCGTGTGACTTGGGGACGAGACAGTGGTTATGATTTCGTTAGGAATGTCTTAGATGATAAGTTTTCTCGATCAAGTTTGTCCTGGGGATAAACAGCAACAGCTCCAAAATAGCTGATTATTAATAAGCCCCTTGTTCATTTGTTCACTTTATTTTATTAAGCGTGGTAACCTTTTATGTCACACACACACACACACACATATACTATTATGTGTTGTTAGGCTGTCTCGTGTCTGCATTTTACTTTTGAAAAGACCGAATGTTCCATTAAAGCGGCGGGCTGGCAAGAATCGTGAGCTGGTCGGAAAAAATGCTTAGCGACATTTCTTCCGTTTTTTTACGTTCAATCTCGCCGAAGACTACTTTGTCTTTCATATTTTAAAATAAAGTACCAATCAAGTACTGGGATCGATGTAATCGATTTGTTCCCTCCCTTCAAAATTGCTGGCGTTGAGTCCTGCAACAGACTGGCATTTTATTCAGAGAGAATATTGTGGTCTCGTTCACCTATAAGTCGTGGAACCTGGTAACCACCCTTCAGTCCTAGGGCTCCAAAAAAATATATAGATA
>NC_069001.1:34922140-34923777 GCF_001194135.2 Octopus bimaculoides
TATTAAGATATTTAAAAAGAAGTGTGTTATTAAGAATTAAACGGTGTTTTTTCTTTTTTCTTTTTTTTTCATACGATTTGTAGAAACTTTGTCAGCGCGTGAACTGCGGACGTCTGCTTTTCCATACATGCAGAATTTATTCCGCAGAATTCTGTTTTAAGTATCCTATATAACACCACAATTGTTTTCATTTTTTGGAATTTTCAGAAAATATTTGCGTATCTGTGTTCTACACACAGGAATTATGACAAACAAAAAACAATTAAAAAAATTTTTTTAAACCCCTTCCCCCACATAAATCCTTCGTATGGCCTTCGTCTCCCAAATTCACACACCAGGCATTGGTCAGCTACAGTAGAAGACTCTTGCCCACGATGCCGCACTGTGGTATCGAACCCGAAACCGACAGGTTGCGAAGCGAACATCGTAACCCACACAGCCGAGTGTTACTGCTTATGAAGTGTAAGAGACATTATATGAAGCATAAGTTAAAACACGAGTGAAAAAAAGGTCCTTAACAGATAAAACGAAACCCTTAGATTAGAATGTTAGAGGAATTTCAATTCGACCTGGAGGGATGGGGTTTACACTAGCAGGGAGCTTTATTTAGCTGGGTAGTCGGTCAGTGAAACAAGATGTCAACTAATTTCATACGCCTTTCTTTGAATCAGTTTAATCCACTTGGATTTACGTGTAAGCTCTTTTCTATGAATCATTATAAATAGAAAATTTATTAAACATTACGTAGTTTCAATGTTGTGAAGGCCGATTATAAATGCTTTGAGGTGGTTTGCCATGTACGTACGTCCTATTTGCCTTTTTACTTTGGAAAAAAAAATATTGCCCGCATCCACAGCTACGAAGGATCAATTGTAGTAAGGAGCCACTACATGATCGCTCTCTGTGCTAGAAACAACAGCTGAATATATGAAAGTCACACAAATACCGTCTTTTAAGAAAAAAAAAGCCACATTTGATATGATATAATGTGATTCTAAGAAGATAAAACTAGATGACGATAGCTGGAACACTTCACCCTCAGGGGGACACGCAGATACAGACACAACAACTTCCAGAACGGTGAAGCTCCGGAACATTTTTTTCAATTCGTTCTAATTTAAATTAATAAGGTGTCTGTGTTTCATTTAATCATTTAAATAAATTTAATATTTGTGTAATTTAGAGAGTGCGTCGACCAAATCCGGAAAGGTTCCTGAAAATCAATGTTATATATATTATTTTATTATTTTACTTGTTTCAGTCATTTGACTGCGGCCATGCTGGAGCACCGCCTTTTAGTCGAACAAGTCGACCCCAGGCCTTATTCTTTGTAAGCCTAATACTTATTTTATCGGTCTCTTTTGCTGACCCGCTAGGCGATGGGAACATAAACACACCAGCATCGGTTGTCAAGCGATGGTGTGGACACACACACACATATATATATACACGACGGGCTTCTTTCAGTTTCCATCTACCAAATCCAAACAAATCTACCCACAAAGCTTTGGTCGGCCTGAGGCTATAGTAGTAGCTGCTTACCCAAGGTGCCACGCAGTGGGACTGAACTCGGAACCATGTGGTTGGTAAGCAAGCTACATACCACACTGCCATTCCTGCGCGCGCATATATATATA
>NC_069001.1:34924111-34924951 GCF_001194135.2 Octopus bimaculoides
TATATATATTAGACGCACTGTGTATTTGCTTATTTAGACAGATTCGTTTCTGATTTAAGAGTCTTAGCAACAATCAATGGCCTCTCGTTATGCTCATGTACTTGAGTACACACAAGTTTCGTATATTCTTAGTCATCGATTTTTATATACAATTTACACACACACACATTCGCACCCGCTCTATTTCTAAGAACTCTTACACAATTCACATTCACCTGTTTTAACGATGGGAGTATTAAACGAAAGTTTCTTAGTGCAATCATCGTTATTATTATTGTAGTTATTATTATTATTATTATTATTATTAGTTGTGGCAGTAGTAGTAGTAGTAGTAGTAGTAGTCGTTGCTGTTGTTGTTGATGAACTAGTGAGTTGTCATCAAAGACTGTTTTGATTTTACTTGTGAAATAAAATTTCCTGCCAATAACGTCTGGTTAATGAAATAATTCCTTCGCAATCGTTTTTCTTGGAACAATAAATGTTGTCTGACCGTGCGGCAGATTTCGAGGAGGCGTAAAAGAAAAACAAAAGACAAAAAAAAAAAAGAAAAGGTTAAGCAAAAAAAACAAAACACGGAAGGTTTAATTCTTGAAGCGAGCGAAAGCCGTCATCCTCGTTTGTCTCCAAACCAAATGCCTAAACGAGTGACAATTATGTTATAATTCCAATGAATTAACCAAGCTATCGGCATTCTCTCTCTCCCTCTCCGTCCGTCTCCCATTTTGGGGCGGCAGGGCACGGCTGTGCGGTTAAGAAGCTCGTTTGACAGTCGCATGGTTTCGGGTTCGGTCCCATTGCACGATTCCTTGGGCAAGTGTCTTTTCCAACACCCCCTGGACG
>NC_069001.1:34925688-34926684 GCF_001194135.2 Octopus bimaculoides
TGTCTGAATAATTTATGAGCCGACTCCCCCATTTTGTTGTGTGTGTGTGTATATATATATATATATATGTCTTCGAAACGTCTGGATAGAATAGAGACAGCTGATGAAGGGATATTCCAAGGGGCTTTCCGTTTTCCTATGTGTTCGTTCCGTTGTCTGTAGTTTATTGTTCTAACGTCCTGTACCCTGATATGCATGTATATACACATGTAGATGTAAGTATGTACATATATGTGTGTATACATGTATATATATTCTTTGTATTATTATATATGTATATATCTATACACACACACACACACACATCTTATGCGATTACAATTGTTCCGCACTACCAGTATATTGAACTCTCTACACTTCCTTATATATCGAAGAAAAATGCTTTGAAGATAATCCAGTTTCTTTCGACCGGTCTCCATAGATACGCGCGTGCCTGTGTGTGTGTGATTTCCCACTCATTCTCTACGTGGCTGTTTCCCTCTTTCTGTCGTTATATACTAATGTCCACCCCGTGCACGCTTTATATCACTAAATCATTCGTCTCGACGATGGAGCTTCTACGTGGTCGCTTGCTGTACTAGAAATAGTAATCAAGTCTTCATCGAATCGCACCTCCTAGCGTCTTAAATAAACGTTATAATGTTCTCCTTAGTTCCCTGTAAATAATAATAATAATAATAAATCGATGGGACGGTCACTGCTGGAAGGCTTTTGATCGTAAGTCTTCTTGGTCAGGTCTATCTTTGTGCTAAACAACAACGGCAACGCGTCTCCTTCAACTTCTGTCAAAGTTTCTTTTCATGCTATCGATTTTTTCCCTCCTCTTAAAGCCATCTGACTAAATTTAATCCTGTCGTCTTTCTTCGCCACTTAAGTTTCCGCTTCTCTTATTTGTGCCCTTATTTTTAATCGCCTGAAGTGTAGCAGTCCTTGTTAGTTACTTCTGACTGGTAATAATCTCTCTTTCTACACACACACACACACACACACACAATA
>NC_069001.1:34927135-34932134 GCF_001194135.2 Octopus bimaculoides
CACAAGGCCAGTAATTTCGGGGAGGGGGTAAGTCGATTGCAGCGACTCCAGTACTCAGCTGGTACTTATTTTATCGACCCCCGAAAGGATGAAAGGTAAAATCGACCACGGCGGAATTTGAACTCGGAACGTCAAGATGAACGAAATTCTGCATAGCATTATGCCCGGCGTGCTAACGTTCTTATTTCTTTACTGCCCACAAGGGGCTAAACATAGAGGGGACAAACAAGGACAGACAAAAGGATTAAGTCGATTATACCGACCCCAGTGCGTAACTGGTGCTTAATTTATCGACCTCGAAACGATGAAAGGCAAAGTCGCCCTGTGTTTGTTCTGATAATGCATACACACGCGCGTAGATATATAGACATATATTATTATTATTATTATTATTACGCACATACATATGGCTATCTACACGTCAATCTATAGTCAAATTTCACTAACAATGCATTTGGTCAACCGTGGGTTAAAATAGAAAATTAAAAATCACGCAATGGGACCGAACCCAGAACACCCACGACTGCTGATCGAATTTCTTGGAAATTACACCTTGACGTTTTTAATATACATATATGCAGTCTTTGTGTGTGTGTGTGTGCGTGTTCAAAATCCATTAGAGTGAATCATTTCTATGCTTTTATATTTTTTTAGACAACGCAATGATGTTTTTTTAATGGGTTGGAGTTTTCGTGATTTCGGGTGGATCCGAAAATTTTCACGACGTATGAAAATATTGCGATAAAAGGAATAGCGCTCAAAAGCTTTCTTACTTGTGTATGTTGTGACGTGTCTATGCACACACACACACACGTTTATTATATACATACTTGTCTGCAAATATATATATCTATATATACGTATGTGCATATTTATACATTCACATGTGTGTATGTATGTATATGCATTTGGTACCTGTGTATAATAAGTGTCCATGACACCTTTTTATTATGCCAAGTTGTCCTGTAAGTTGGGTCATTAGTTAATATATATTAAGTCTGTATGTGGTATACATTCGTTTGTGTATGTATGTGTGTGTGTACGTGCGAGAGAGAGAGAATGGGTTTGACTGTATTATCTCTTAACTTGGGTCTTTCAACGGATCTTTACAAGACCTCGTTCGTTTGTTCTTCAGTCTGATTTTATATACATCAACAACAGAAGACCCGCTGGAAATAGTAGCCACGATTTTCCCACAAAGAAAAATTAAAGGGAAACTTCTTCCGTGGTAAAAAGAAAAGGAAAAGAAAAATGCGACAGACTTGATCAGAGACTGAACTGGTGTCGTAAGTGCATTGTGTGACTTGGGTAAAAGGACGGTTAAGATCTCGGCCGGAATGTCTTTGATGATAAGTTTTCTTGATCAAGATTGACTTGGGGGCTAGTCAACAACAACAACAACAACAGCTATGAAATAGTTGATTGTTTAGTTCCTTGCATTCATCGTTCACCTTTATTATATGAAGCGTTGTAATCTTTTATGTTAAACACACTGATACATACTCCAGTATGGCCTTAGTCGTTTGTGATGGTTAAAACAAAATAACTGAAGAAAATACGTACACAAACAATATACTCTCGATTTACCGGACTAATAGAGGAGAAGGTTTGTTCATTAATGCCCTAACGTCCGTTTAATCGAAGTTACGAAGCCCGTTTTTGTTTTCTTTTGCCTTTTTTTTTTTTTTGATAAAAAAAAAAGAGAGAAACTGGCATAAATACAATATATATACGGCAGCACAAAACAATATAAAGTTATAATGACATGAACTTTTTATTTCCCTGTTGTTACACTGTATATAGTTCAAGAAGTGGCACGTCGTAATCATTATTTTTATTAATATTCGCCCTGTTAACTTCGTTAGCACACACACGTATATATGTAGAGAGAAAGAGAGAAACGTATACCAACAACCATTATTATTATATGTCTATAAGTTTTTATTACAAAGGTACTTCTCTCTCTCTATCTTTCTCTGTCCTTCACACACATTTAACCGAGGAAGAAAGAGAGAGAGAGAGAGAATGAATTAAAAACCTTTTAACCTGTCGAAAGTAAAAAGGAAGCCCTTCGCTGAACTCACACTTTCTCCATGCACACACACACACACACACACACACACACAGCACTCAAATTTGAAAGAATAAACGTGTATATTCTCATACACGCACACATTATATGTATAATGTAGACATTCAACTATTGTGATCATATTGGGACAATCTGATAAAATTATCCGTGATTGTAATAACCGAATTCGTAATATATATAACTGCCGAGAAATGAAAGTATTCGATTGATTGCCTAATTATATATATATATATATATATATATATATATATATATATATATATATATATACGCACACATGCATATATACATATATATATACATAGCCAAATCTCCGGGTACCTATGCAGAATTACCAAATATTATATCTTACCGTGTGTGTGTGTGTGTGCGTGTATTAATATTATGTTACGTATTTGTGTTCGATCTCGCTGTGGCCCACACTGGCTTTTATAATCACTCAGAGGTGAATTGAATTACATATCAAAAGTACCAGCAGCTAATGTGAACATCGATTCAAAATCAATACGTCTTTTTGTAACTGTAAATAAACAGCCTTGTGCCAATGTAAACAAATCGATATTATCAAATCTCACACATTGCGCTCGGCTATTAAAGAACAACTTATCACACACACACACACACACACACACACACACATAGACCTGTGCGTGTGGTTTAAGAAGCTTGTTCTGCAACCGGTCGGTTTCGGGTTCAGTTCCACTGTTCGTCACTTTTGGCAAGTGACTTCCACTGTAGTCCCCGGTTGACCATTTCCTTGTAAATGAATTTGGTAGACGGAAAACTGTATGGAAGCCCGTCGTATATATGATATATATTGGTGCCTGTGTGTGTGTGTGTGTGTCCCCTCCCACCACTTTTCAACCGGCGTTGGTTTGTTTACGTCCTCATAAACATAGCGGTGCTTAAAAATTTTTTAAAAATGATAATAACAATCCTTTCTACTGAAGGCACAAGGCCATGAAATCTTGGGGCAGGAGACTAGTCGATTATATCGACCCCAGTGTTTCACTAATACTTAATTTATCGACCCCGAAAGGATGAAAGGTAAAGTCGACCTCGGCGGAATTTGAACTCAAAACGTAACTGCAGACAAAATATCGCTAAGCATTTTTACCCGGCGTGCTGACGATTCGGCCAGCTCGCTGCCTTAATAATAAGTCCTGCATTCTATTTGTTCATGGCGTTGCCCCAGCATGGCCACATTCAGATGACTGAAACAATTAAAAGATGAAAGACACACACACAGATATACATACATACACACAGACTCACAGACACGCATACATGACATGATTACACACATAGACAGATAATGATTAAATAAGAAGGGAAAAAGAAAACGGTGATTAATTAATTCATTACATCCGTTGCTTATTGTTTTAGCCGGTGCTAAATTAATGAGTACCATTTCTTCAGAAGGTGAACAATTTTATAAATGCTGAAGAATTTCATAGAAAGTATTTAAATATTGAGAAATGCCAATAATAATAATAATAATAATAATAATAATAATAATAGCGTAGCCATATTGTCTACTTGATAACATCAAAGGCGCACATCAGAAGCAAATAATGCTATATATTTATTATGGACGTATGTGTGTTTGTATTTATGTGTGCATGTATGTATATACATATTTTTAAGTATTGTATATAAATATATATTTAATTACTCTTTGAAACGACTGGGTAATTTTATAAGCAATATTTACTTTAGTTGTAAAATTATCTATAAAAAAGTACAATGCGACTTCGACAATATTGCGTCTTATTCCGTCTTTTCTGTTCGCGATTTGAACTCGGAATACGAATCGTATAGAAACGTACACACACACACACACACACACACACACACTCAAACGGTTTTCTAAAAAATCTTTTACTTGTTTCAGTCATTAGACTGCGGCCATGCTGGGGCACCGCCTTGAAGAATTTTAGTCGAAAGAATCGACCCCAGTACTTCGTATTGTTTGTGTGTTTGTGTGTGTGTGTGTGTATGTGTGTGTGTGTGTGTGTGTGTGTAAAGCCTGGTACTTATTCTGTTGCTTTCTTTTGCCAAACTGCTAAGTTACAGAGACGTAAACACAGCGACATCGGTTGTCAAGCGGTGGTGATAGGATAAACACATACACAAAGACACACACACACACAGGTATATATATATTAGCGTGAAAGAGAGATTTACAATATAGAATTGTGATAGGACCCTAGCATTGGGCCCTGCCGTAAGAATACTTGGGAGTTCTTCATCAATCTAAATAATACTGTTAGCCTGGTGGGCCAACAGAGGGCTTATGGTGTATTTTGCCCGGATTGATAATCCCTCACTATTAGTTAATATACGCGACGGACTTTCAGTTTCCGTCTATCAAATCCACTCAAAACGCTTTGGTCGGTTTGGGGCTCTAATAAAAGACACTCGCCCAAGGTACCACGCAATGGGATTGAACCCGGACTCGTCGTTAGGAAGCAATCTTCTTACCACACAGCCACGCCTGTTTTTTCTTTTCCTTTTTTTTTTTAATGTCAAGTTTTAATAAAAACAATTTACCATTAAATTGAAGAATTACTAGAAACTGTTTTGGTACTGTACATGTTTATATTAAACTTTAACAAGAAGGCGAGTGACTGTGACTTCGAAGTATCCGCCTGCTCGCCTTCATCGGACATGTGTGTGTGTGTTTATACGTTCGTATATCTGTGTGTGATTCTATATATGCTGCCTGGATACACAACTCAGGATTGCCCAGATGAATTTCCGAAAGCTAGCAAAAAATTCTTGCAAAGCAGCAGTGTGTGCTAGGAAATAAACCTCTCCAAAAATGAAAACTTCGGTAATAAATATTTAAAAAAAAAATACTGTGTGTATATGTGTGTGTGTGTGTGAGAGAGAGAGAGAGAGAGA
>NC_069001.1:34932336-34934920 GCF_001194135.2 Octopus bimaculoides
CTGTGTGGTAAGTTAGCTTGCTTACCAACCACATGGTTCCGGGTTCAGTCCCACTGTGTGACACCTTGGGCAAATGTCTTCGGCCGACCGAAATGAGTGTGTGTGTGCCCTCACCATCGCTTGATAATCGATGCGGGTGTGTTTACGTCCCCGTAACTTAGCGTTTCGGCAAAAGAGACTAGGCTTACAAAGAATAAGTCCTGGGGTCGTTTTGTTCGACGAAAGGCGGTGCTCCAGCATGGCCGCAGTCAAATGACTGAAACAAATGAAAGAAAGAAAAAAAAAGCGGTAGAAGCGAGCAGTCCTGAAAAGTAATCAAGTGATACCGCATGGCCGAATGGTTTAGGAAGTTAGTTGGCTTTTTAGTCATGCAGGTGCTAGGTTCGGGCCCTAGTTAACGGCTTCGTGGATGTATCTTGTTTTACTTTTTTTTTCTCATTGCCTCGAGTTACGTAACCCAGTGAGAAGACTTTGTTACAGCGTAACCGAATGATTAAGAAGTTAAATTTGATTTGCTGCGAGCGAAGGCCCTGAATTCGATCTCGTGTCTCGGTATCTGCAGTGTATCTGTTTTCCCCCTCCTCGCCCATGGCTTCCAGTCAACCTGAGCCTTGTGCGTTAAGATGGATACACGGAAACTATGCGGAAGCCCGTCAGATTTGTTGCGTCTGTAATACAAAAGTCCAGTTTTGTCATAAGCTGTGCCACGCTGGTTCTACTTGAGAATTATGTTTAAGGTACACTTTCTAATTGGAATAATACTCAGTCTCTTTCATGAGAAGAGCTGGTAGATTTATTGAACGAATATCTGAGCACTCAGCAACGAAACGGGTGAGGATCCATTTATGTTCCAATATTCGTAAATACACACACACACACACACACACACACACACACACACACACACTCTCTCTCTCTCTCTCTCTCTCTCTCTCTCTCTCTCTCTCTCTCTCTCACACACATTTAGATGGATAGATAGATTGATTGATTGATTGATTGATAAGATTACTCGATGGACAGAATGATAAACATATGCAGACGATCATCCATTGGGCGATATCCAATGCAAGATAGATCGATATCGAATGTCTAATGATTGATTGATTGACTGATTGATCCAATTTGTAACTGGATTTCACAACCTTGTTTTATCGAATCCATCAGCGATTTTTCTTTGAGGAGTGATAAATCGATAAGCGACAACTTCCGATTGATCTCTCCTTCCTATGACACAGCCCTTACCATTACCACCCCATTGTGACTTTTAGCGATCAGAGGAATATGGCCATATGATAATGGACGTCACAATACGAAACGACATATTGTCGATGCGAAAGGATATGAAGATCTGTGTCGCCTTACGCATTGATACGAAGAGCTTGGTGATACGAAGAGTTGTTGTTGGCACTCCGTCGCTTACGACGTCGAGGGTTCCACTTGATCCGATCAACGGAACAGCCTGCTCGTGAAATTAACGTGCAAGTGGCTGAGCACTCCACAGACACGTGTACCCTTAACGTAGTTCTCAGAGATATTCAGCATGACACAGTGTGACAAGGCTGACCCTTTGAATTACAGGCACAACAGAAACAGGAAGAAAGAGTGAGAGAAAGTTGTGGTGAAAGAGTACAGCAGGGTTCGCCACCATCCCCTGCCGAAGCCTCGTGGAGCTTTTAGGTGTTTTCGCTCAATAAACACTCACAACGTCCGGCCTGGGAATCGAAACCGCGATCCTATGACCGCGAGTCCGCTGCCCTAACCACTGGGCCATTGCGCCTCCACAGTGATACGAAGCGACATGAAGTTATACAGTGTGGCACGAAGTGCTTCCACACTGTGGATTAACCATACGAAGTAACGCATGATCACAATGATAACAATTAGGATGTCACTCTAGTTCTTCTGTCGAACTTTGGCCGGAGATGGAAGGACATTTATACAACTCTCACGAGGAATCGCGGCCAGTTGGTACCGTTTTCGGCAGCATAATCCACGATATTTGCGATTGTTGCCCATGTTATCTCTGCGTAGTAAAGTTATTGGTTGTTGCTGTGTAATCCGAAATGAGTCCTGAACGAGTAGGCCTGTGGTCAAAGACGTTCCAACCAAAACACTGTTAAGCCAGTCGGGTATAACTCGAAGGAGATATGGCTATTGTTTTCAGCAGATACAAAGACGGATGAACGCCTTAATATGAAGTGTAGTTTGAAACTGATACGAAGATATGAAACAATGTTATGAGAGGTGATAGGAAAATGTACTCCCTGTGAGGCTGTTAGGATATGAGTTGAGGAAGATTTGGCTGTTATTTCTAGCGGGACGAATGATCAATTAGAAACTTCCTCGTTAATAATGCGAGGTGTTGCTAACAAACGCCGTTATACGAACGAATTATGGTTTGAGACTCTACATCGTGGTATGATGTGATACATAGTTATTTTGTTTCTTATTCTCTCTTGATTCTGGGTTCAAATTCCGCCTCGGATTTCGGACAGTCAGCTAAAATATCAAAATGCTTAGCAGTATTTCGTCGGCTTTGCCTTTCATCCTTTTGAGGTCGATAAAGTAAGTACCAGCGAAGCAC
>NC_069001.1:34935064-34938241 GCF_001194135.2 Octopus bimaculoides
GAGTTCAAATTCCGCCGAGGTCGACTTTGCCTTTCATCCTTTCGGGGCCGCGACTAGCCCCCTCCCCAAATATTTAAAGCTCTGTGCCTTAGGTAGATAGAAAGGATTATAATTATTTTTTAATTCTGTGTTCAAATTCCGCCACGGATTTGTACTCAGAAATAAGTAAAGAACGACGTTTACCTTTCATTATTCTGGTAAAGTCGCTGAACAATAAACACTGAGTACTCATCAAAAATTGGAGAGTTTTGTCGTCTGATTGAATTGACGACCTTATTATTTCCCATTCGTACGGTCTTCTTCGTAAGTTAAAAATCGATTAAGGGATGACACATTCTGAAAATTGGTCGAGCATCAGTTAAAACAAACAAAAAAAAAAAAAATAAAAAAGAAAGGCCTTGCGGTATATAGTTACGGCTCTTTATGTTCCGAGTTCAAAACAAGTCAGAATCGATAAAACAAGTACCAGTGATTACCCGAGGCATTACATTTTTTTTTTATTTCCCTCGTCTTAATAAAATGGCAGCAATGATAGGAAGGAAGAAATTGGTTGTATTCTAATGATTTCCACGTTCAAATCCTGCCCGGGGGAGCTCTTTCATATTGTAACCCTTTGGGTGGGAAGGAGTCGATATTCTAAGTACCAGCTAAGTACTACTAGAAGTCGATTTTATCGACTGGAATATCTATCTATCTATCTATCTATCTATCTATCTTATCTGTCTGTCTGCATCACTTTCTCCCTTTCTCTCTCTCTTTCTGTATGTGTGTGTGTGTGTGTGTGTGTCTCGCTCTCTCTCTCTCTCTCTCACTTTCTCTTTGTGTATGTATATGTACACATGCTTATCTTCGCTTTTATCTCTCTCTTTCTTCCTATCTCAACATCTCTTTCTAATCTACCTGCATCTTTTTCTATACATTTACATGTCTGTCTCTCTTTCTCTCTCTCTCTCTCTACCTACCTATCTATCTATCTATCTGAATGTGTGTGTGCATGTTTAGTCTTCACAGCTTCTCTCTGTCACCTCCCTCTCTCCTCCCTCTTTGTCACCCTCTCAAATAAGTCTCCCCCTCTATTTTTCAAATGTCTACTCTGTCTCCTCTCTTCTCTCACCACCCCCACTACGCCATTCCGCCACTTGTCACCCTCCCTCGCTATGACTAACTTATACCATTTCTTTCTTTCCTTTCTTTCATTTTACCGTCTCCACCCCCCACTTCTATTTAATAAATATATTTGGTTAACCCACTCACCGCCTCCATCGTAACAATAGTTTCTCCCCACTCCCCATCACTGCTAACATCATCATCACCCCCACCCCACCGCCATTCATAGTCTTTCCGCTCCCACCGTCACCACCACCGTCATCATTTATACAACTTTGTCTGACGCATGCACACATGCATACACACACACACACACACACACTTTTGATGGGATGGTTGGTTTTTTTTTCATCAGCCAATCCAGTTGTCCCAAGACCGGGTAGAGTTGAAGAACTCTTTTGAAAGAGACGGAAAGAACGTGAAGAGATTGAGTAAGAGGGGAAGGACGGGAGAGAAAGAGTGACAGAGTGTGTGTGAGAGAGGGAGAGTAAGTGCGAGGGGGGGAAAGCTAGAGAGTGAATGAGTGAAGGAGAGAAAGAGAGAGAGAAAAAGAGAAGAGAAGAAAGAAAGAGCGCAGAAAACAACTGAACAGACAGCAGACTCTGTGGAATCGGTAACAACAGTGTGTGGTGATTGAACAACAGTAAATACACACACAAACTTGTACACTCGCTCATATATATACATAATTCCATATATCTTTCTATCTATTTATCTATCACGCTATATATATATATATATATATATATATATATATATATATATATATATATATATATATATACAACTAACACAATATTCGGAAGAATTGAAAGAAAGAAATGAAAATTTATGAAAGAAAAGTAACTGTTAATGCATAAAAGCCACAACTTCCTTCTAGTCTGCTGTTAAAAGAAAAACACGGAAACAAAACATAATAATATCTAAGCAACAATATCTTCGCTTATCAGTGGAGATTTATAAATAATATCGCCAGCCGAAGTAACATGTTGGATGGAACCGGCGTCCACGACTCTGTTATTATGTTGATTACATTAAGTAGCTTATAAAGAAAGTATTGTGTGTTTTGTCATCACTAGGATTATGATGACGATGGTGATGAAGATGATTACAATGATGAAGTTGACAAAGTCAGTGTTGTTGGATGTTACGATTATTCGAGTTACGGAATTTTAATACGTTCTAAAAGAGGTAAACCATTTTCATACGTCTGCACACAAACACACGCATACAAGTGAACTTATCCAAGTGAACATTTGTGTTTGTCTGTCTATCTATTTATCTATCTATCTATCTATCGATCTATCACTATTTCTCTGTCTATCTATCTATGTATCTATCTGTCTGTCTGTCTAGCTGTGTCTCTCTTCGTTTCAGTCAGCATAAATTCTTTTCCTGTATCCGAAATGTGTGTGTATGCGGAACTTTTACAAGGAAAAAGTTGACACTGGCTTCGAAGTTACTGTCAACTTTTTTTCCCTTGTAAAAGTTGAATAAACGTGTACAGTACTAAAAAGATTTGAGTAAGAATTAATTTTAATAAGTGATTTTTTTCATAATATAACTCGACATAAAAGAAAAAAATTATATATACATACCTAGATACATATACACATATATACACACATACAGATATATGTAATTACACGTATAGAATGTATTTGCGGATACATATGTCTGTGTGTGTGTGTGCGTTTCCCAAGTTATCGAACAGGAAAAATCAAAGAAAAGAAGAATTTCACACACACACATACCTCTACTTTTATTGAGAATTTATAGAGAACTTTCTCCTTCAATGCAACAATCTGGGTGTGTGTGTGTGTATGTGTGTATATATATATATATATATAATTATTACAATTAAAAGGGTAAAGGTTTATCAATTTATTAATTTATTAATAAATCAACAATTAATAATTTTTACCAAGCCCTTCGGTATGTAAACACCATTATCGGTGGAGAACTTATTTAAACGTTCTTATACATTTATAAACATAATTAAGGGATCAGCAAACATTTGCTTCACCACATACCGAAGTTCAGAAATAGCAGCTAAAAAAGCTGAGACTC
>NC_069001.1:34938370-34940870 GCF_001194135.2 Octopus bimaculoides
TATATATATATATATATATATATATATATATATAGATATATATATATATAGATATCTTTAGAGAGGGAGAGAGTTATAGTGACGCAGACAGGGCAAATAGAACTCAAAATATGGATATATGTATATTTTTATTAATATTTTAGCAGAAGTAACAGGCTGACTCGAGGTTTGGGAGTTTCGTGCATTACACACACACGCGCATACACATTTCTTTAACATGAACAGTAGTGACACTGGCTTCGAAGTTTCGGCCAACTAAGTCGTCATTGGACTGGCCGAAAACTTCGAAGTTACTGTCAGTACCATTCATGTTATAAAATAATTCTGTACTCTACCAAATGTATTGAATAATACTTCAGTTTAATGTAAAAGTGTTTTTATGATAACTTAAACACACACACACATACATGTCTACATTATCAAGCTATCTATCTATCTATCTAGCTAGCTATATATTTTTCTATTTATCTGTTGGTCTACCCTATCTATCTATCTGTCTGTCTATTTATCTATCTATCTAGCTAGCTGGCTAGCTATATATTTTTCTATTTATCTGTTGGTCTATCCTATCTATCTATCTGTCTGTCTATTTATCTATCTGCCTATCTATCTATTTAATATCTATCTATCCAACACAAGCATAGCGAAGCTAACCAGCGAACAAACTGCAACACACACACACACACACACACACCGATATGCATTGCATGCTCCAACGTTCAGCGAAAAGTGTGCAGTAAACTTGATAACTTTTTGATAAACTTAAAACACATCTTTTACGTCAATTGATATTTTCATCTCGTGTATATTCGTTTTGTTTCATTTGATACGTTATGTTTAAACGGTTTTCAAAACATCAATATAATAATATACATACATCAATTTAATCTAGTTATCTTAATAGCTATTGATTGAAGGAACGGAAGAAAAAACTGTTTTTTCTCCATCTCTTTCTGTGTGCGAGTGTGTGTGTACATACATACATCATACATACATACCTATGTACGTACGTATGTATACACACACACACACACACATACACACACGTAAATATATACATATATACGAATTAAAATATATAGTTACGCATATATCTACGCACACACATGCATGTATTTGTATATATGTAATATATATATCTATGCATATATATGTGTGTATATGTATTGCATGCATATATATGTAGCTATACACTTGTATATGAATGTTATATATATATTTATATATACATATATATGTGTGTGTATACCTACAATATACATATATATATATATTGTAGCTATTGTATGTGTCCTTATATATTGCATATATATGTGAAAGTTTGTATATGCATATATGTTTATATGTATTAAATGCGTATATGTAAACTATGTATGAGTGTGTGTGCGTATATATATAATATACATATACAGACGCGTAAGTATATATATGTATTTGTGTACACACATACATACATATATAATATATGCGTGTGTGTGCACGTATTATAGTAAATACATGTTCGTACATATGTATATATGCATAAATATATATATGTCTGTTTAAGCGCGTGTGTATCCTATATGTATACATGTGTATATACATTTATATATATATATATATATACATCTATATACATCTATATATAGCTGCATATACGTACAATATAGTTATGCATGTATATGAATGTATATATATATATGTGTGAGTCTTTCGATATATATATCAATAGTTATACTGTATCGGGCTATGTATGAGTTTTGTGTGTGTGTGTGTGTGTGTGTGTGTGTGTGTGTGTGTATCCGTATGGTTATATGTATATGTATGTACATATGGAGAAGTGTGTATGCGTATATTTGTATACGTATGTATGTACGCATAATAAATAGTAATGTGTGTATAATCATATCTGTGTGTATAATCATATCTTAGATATGTTTAAATGCATGCATGAACATTCACGTATTCGCGCATGTTTATACATCTATACACCTTTCTTTATCTTATATATATTTATTTGAATAGCTTACCTCTTCATTCTCTCTCTTTCTGTCTTCCTATCCATCTATCTATCCTTTTGTATGTCTCTTTGTAATCTATATATGTGTGTGCATTTAACTAGATCTATGCGAGTGTGTGTGTGTGTATGCATGTGTATAGACCTCTATTGATCTTTTCATAGCGATCTAGTACTTTCTTTCTATCAATGTTATAGTGTTGCGTATTCATTACATAATCTCTCAACTTATCATTTCTTAATAAAACTGAACACAACGTCATATCGAGTCTTGCCCAGGCCCATCGAGTGCCGGTTTCGAGTCGTAGTTTCACGACGTTTTAGTTTTACTTTTAAGGTCATTAAATATTTCATGTCTTGCTTCAGAGAAAGGCTTCGATCAATGCCTTTTTCACAAGGCTTCGGTAACTGGCAGCGATGTACAAACAAGTTATTCATTTTATTGTGCCGTTGCTGAAGGCAAGAAAATCGTGTCTTCTCTTAACGTTCGCTATTAATCGAAAC
>NC_069001.1:34946038-34949365 GCF_001194135.2 Octopus bimaculoides
CGGCATTTCTTCCTTGCTATACGTTCTTCTGAGTTCAAATTCCGCCGAGGTCGACTTTGCTTTGCATCCTTTTGCAGTCGATAGATTAAATGCCATTTGAGCTGAGCGTCGGTATCGATGTAATCGATTATCCCCTCCCCCAAAATGTCATGCCCTGTGCCTGCAGCAGGAAGAAATATTTATGCAAGGCGGTGAGGTGGCGGAATCGTTAGCATGCTGTGCGGCATTTTTTTTTTTGCTTTGCGTTAGGCGCTCAAATTTCACTGAAGCTCACTTTGCCTTTTATTCTTTCGGGGTCGATAAAAGAAGTACCAATTGAGCATTAGGGTCAGTGTAATCGACAAACATCTTCCCTACAAGAATTCAGGTCTTGTGCCCAGAGTAGAGACGATTATTTTTCGTGCTGGCAGAATGGTTAGCGCGTCTGGCAAAATGCTTTACGGCATTTCTTTCGGCTTTTGACAGTCTATGTTCCAATGTCGCCGTGAGTGTCTCTGACTGTTTGCGACTTCACAGGCATCTGAAACAATTAGAGAAAGAACGGTACATATTACAAAGCCATAGTCGTGAGTAACGGGTGGCTATACTTGTACGGAATGTTGCTTCAACCATTGTCCATCCATATCAGGGATGTTCCCATGTTATTTTACTACATGTAATGTTCCTTGCTCGTTCCGTTTGAAGAATAGTATATACAGATTGTGAAAGCGCGTGGTTTAGTGGTCAGCGTTTTCGGCACGCGATCGTAAAGTCACGAGTTGCATTCCTGGCAGCGCAGGACACTTTATTTCACGCTGCTCCAGTCTGCTCAGCTAGCAAAAATGAATTGTGCTTGTAATTCGAAGGGCCAGCCTTGTCGGATTCTGTGTCGCACTAAATCTCCTTTAGGACGACGTTAAAGGCCCTAATGTCTGTAGAGTGATCAACCACTTTAATTTTACGAGCTGGCTGTTCCGTTGATCGGAACAGCTGGAACATTTGTCGTCGTAACCGAGGAAACCCAGTTTTACAGATGACTGACCTAGGGATTAACTTCCGCCCATTTGGCCAGTTACTAACTTAAAACTTGACACGTAAAGTTACACTTATTTCCCATTGTTCCGCAAGAATATATCAGTAAAATAATTATTGTCGTGTTGCTTTATTTCGGTGATGCTCTATGCTAATTTTTCCTCCGTTTCGTAGTTAACGTTTTTGTTTCATTTACCCCCTGGTAATTTTTTGAAAGTAAATTTACCCCCAATCTGTTTTGCTAAGTAATATGAGTTTTACACTTGTACCATAATCAAACAACCGACAAAGACGAAATTTAAAATGCTCTTTTTAAACATTATTATTTTAAGTTCAAATAACAATAAAAATAGCAACACATGACTCTGTTATTTCGTTTATTTCAGCACTAATGACGAACAGATACCAGAACTAAATACAGTCTTCTGCGTTAGTCTATTCCATTAACACCAACACAGTAATTAAGAAGCGTACAATAGGGAATGTTAAATCCAAAACGATAGAAAGGAGCAAAAATTTAATATTTTTTTCACAAAATAAGCGTAATTCAGATTTTCGTCTCAGAATGCATAGCAGTATTTCTTCCGTCTCTACATTCTGAGCTCAAATTTTGATCCTGTCGACTTGGCTTTTCATCATTTCGAGGGCGATGAAACTCAGAATAGAGCGACGGGCGAAATACTGCTAACGTCCAGCATTTCTGCCAGCTCGCCGCCTAAATAATAATAATAATAATAATAATAATAATAATCTTTTCCACTATAGGCACAAGGCCTGAAATTTTGGGGGAGAGGGCCGGTCGATTAGATCGACCCCATTACACAACTGGTATTTAATTTATCGACCCCGAAAGGATGAAAGGCAAACTCGACGTCTGTGGAATTTGAACTCAGAACGTAGCGGCAGAATTTCAACCCGGAGCGTAAAGACGGACGAAATACTGTTTTAATAATTATAATATTATTAAGGCTGCGAGCTGGCAGAATCGTTAGCACGCCGGGCGAAATGCATAGCGGTATTTCGCCCGTCACTACGTTCCGAGTTCAAATTCCGCCGAGGCCGGCTTTTCCTTTCGCCCTTTCGGGCTCGATTAAATAAGCACCAGTTACGCACTGGGATCGATGCAATCGACTTAATCCCTTCCCCCAAATTTGAAGCCTTGTGCCTCCAGTAGAAAGAGTTATTATTGTTATTATTGTCTATGACAGTGTCGGACCAAATACCATGTGGCATTTCTTCCGACTATTTATGTTCTGAGCTCAAATTTCGCCGAAGACAGATTTGCCTCTCATCGTTCCAAGGTAAATAAAACAAAGTACAAATGGAGTAACGTTCGATGGTATCCACTACGCCCACTCCTCTCGAAATTGCTGGCTTTGTGCCTAAATTAGAAACAGTTGTTTTAACCATTGCTAGTAGTAGTAGTAGTAGTAGTAGCAGTAGTAGGTTGTCTTTGGTCTTGTCGATTATAACTGCATAGGTTGGTGTCGATTGAAAAACAGCTTTGAAACGTTATCGAATCGTTATTTCTTTCTTGTGGTAGTTTGTTTGTAAGTTCCTTCTGAAAGGCATAAACACCACCTACTCTCACTTGCGTCCTTAGTTTTCATGAATAAGTAGAATTATGCTTGGAGGCAAAACCCCCTTTTTTTTTCTTTCTTCAATATTCGCTGCCTTTTGTCAAAAGGGATAAATTTATATCTCAGTTTCAATTGCCAATTTCCTTAAAGGATACACGATAGATAGATAGATAGTTGAGGAGAGTATAAGAAATTCGCTTTGCATATAAAGGTGTGCGTGTGTAAGTACATGTACGTACGAATGCGTGACGTACAATCTTAGAACCTGACAGTTATGACTGGACAAGGGTTTCACGATTGAGTGACGATCTTCAGACAATTTATATTACACATATTTTGAATCATACAGCGGATGTAAATTTGAAATTGCTGGACATTTATCAATTTACTAGGTCACGTGTATATCATGTGTGTGTGTGTGTATATATATAATGTATACATATGTATACGTCTATGCATCCGTGTACACCTGTGTATGTGAGATCTTGTAATAAATACCGATCGATACTTTCGTAGATACAATTCGTTTGGTAGTGTAGGTGATTGGATCTTCTTTATATATATGTATATATTTGCGTGTTGGTATGTATATGAGCATGTAATGTGTGTTTGTGTATATAAACATATGTGTGTGTCTGTGTGTCTATGAATGCCTGCGTGTGCGTGTATATATTTATTTATTTATTTATTTATATATATATATATATATATATATATATATATATATATACACACA
>NC_069001.1:34950362-34954409 GCF_001194135.2 Octopus bimaculoides
GGGGGGGGGCGTGGCGACCCCTGTTGTACTCTTTCGCCCCAAACTTTCTCTCACTCTTTCTTCCTGTTTCTTGAGTAACGCCGCAATGGACTGGCGTCCCGTCCAGCGGGGTGGGGGGGGACACATACGCCATAGAAACCGGGAAACCGGGCCCATGAGCCTGGCTAGGCTTTGAAAGGGCGACACAAAAAAAAGGTTTAAAATTAACGAGCTTATCCCGAATGAATAACCAACTACACTCGCCACGGGCCTTCTGATCCGGGAAATGATAGTGGAGGAAGGGCAGTCAAGGTAGTTCTGATCTATAAGATTCGTTGAGTGGATGGCCCCAAAGTGATGCTTATTATCTTTGGACTTCAGAATATATGTGTAACTCTGTGTGTTTATATGCATGTCTGAATTCATCGTGTGCCTTTTTATAAGTTCATTCATATAATCCTATATGCAACCTTAGTAACCTGCAATTGCAATGCACACGTATACGTTGCCCTTGTGGCCAATAAATAACATTTTCATTATTATTATTATTATTATTATTATTATCAAGGTGGTGAGTTGGGGGAATTGTTAGCACGCTGAATGAAATGCTTTGTGGCATTTCGCCCATCGCTACGTTCAAGGTTCAAATTCTGCTGAGGTCGATTTTGCTTTTCACCCTTTTTGGGGGTCGGTAAATTAAGTACCAGTGAAACAGTGGGGTCGATGTAATCGACTCTTCCCATCCCCCATGATGATGATGGTGGTGGTGGTAGTGGTGCTGCTGCTGCTGGTGGGTCTTGTGATAATGATGATGATGACGTTGATGATGATGAGGGTAGCTTCACTTTGGATAACACACGGATGTCACATTAAAATTTCCTGCTTTCTTTCCTCTCCCGCGTCTTTGAGATATCTTCAGAGTTACCAAGTACTTACAAACATCGAGACAACAATGAAACGGCAGCCATTTTGGACACTTTACAAAACACACACACACACACACACACACTACACACACATAAATATCCATTTCGTATCGCTATAAATAATTACCATATGAAGGTACACATTTTCTCTTACATTTGAGCCACAGAAAGACTTTAATATTTGATAACTGTTATATTATCTAGAAATTCTCATCCAAAATATTATTTCCATCATTTTTCTTAAATTTATGCTTTATATAATTCTCCTCAGTTATTTCCAGGATACTTTTCCCCAATGTCATCTGCAGACCATGTATTACCATAGTTTGTGATACCGTTTCCTTTTACCATTTTGAAATTGTCGATATTCCTTTTATTGCTTGGTGATGTTAGTGTGGAAAGAAATCTGTAATCACCTTTGTCACACCCCTAGGAACTGTCTGGAAAATTTCACAGGATGTTTTTTAATTAGGGGTATTAATTGTTGATTTAGAAGAGTTAATTATACCAGTCTGTCTGTTACACACTCTCTCTCTCTCTCTCTCTTTCTCTTTTTCATTCAGCCTGTCTATCTTTCAACATGAATATCTATCATTCAGTTTTATCTAGCTCTCTGTGTGTATACCTACCTCTCTGCTGTCAGCTTGTCAGTCTTCCTATGAATCTAACTATCTAGGTGTCTATTTACCAATAAGTCTATCTGTCAGTCTATGTAATTAGGTATCGATTTATTTATTTATCAGTGTATCACACTATCTCTCAGTATATCTATCTATCTACTTAGCTGTTTATTTATGTTTGTCTATCTGTCTATGTATATATATATATATATATCAATTTATCTATTTATAAATCTCCCTGTCTTTCCCCATGTCAGTCTCTCTGTTTGTCCTATACACCACAATTTCATGTTCATCTGCTGATATTAGAATAATCGTTTCTAACACGATAATCGCCGTTCTTTTTTTTATCATGACATATTTGCTTTGCTTCTCTTAAATATTGTTCTTCAAATTTGAAAATAAAAATAAGATGCTCCAAAGGCCTCAAGACTCCTGTTGTTGCAACAGAATCACATGATGGAGATTTCCAAAGGAATCAATCTTGTTCTACAATTGGACAGTAAATTCTTAGACAGAGATTAAAATGTAATACTGGTCTTTGGGGAAAAGCGAGAGAGAGAGAGAGAGAGAGAGGAGCAAAGGTGTTGAATGGTTGTGGATAGTGTGTGTATATATCAGTTTAGGTGTGTGTGTGTGCAAGTAAATATATATATACATACATGTGTGTGTGTATATATATAAATGTGTGTGTATGTATGTATGTATATGTGTGTGTATGTGTAATTTTGTGCATATGTGCTTGTCTATGGATGTGTTAGTGTGCGTATGTATATATGTTTCTCTGTTTGAATGCTTATTTATACAGGGTGACCCAAAAGTAGGTTTACAGTTATTCAACAATCTCATTTGCATTCATAAATTAACAGTTTAGATCTTAATTATAAAAAAATACGAAACCATTATACTATGCTAATTTAGTTAATTTTGTCAAGCCCCCTTTTCAGTTTGTAAGATAGAAATTTAAATATAATAAAATGTTTTAAAAGAAATTTAAAAGGCCTACATGATAACTGCAAACCTACTTTTGGGCCACCCTGTATATGTGCAAACTCGACCAAATATGAATGTGTTTGCATTTCTGTGTTAGTACATATGTGTGAGCATGCTTTTGTGTATTTGTGTGCAATGTTTATGATTGAACAATACGTATAAATGTATAGCTATTTGGGCATATGTGCACGTGAATGCGTGTGTTTGAGTACATATGTGTATTCGTGTATGTGTGTGTGCTTGAATGCCTGTATGTGTTTTAGTGTGTGTTAGCATGAGACTGATTGCATGTTTGTGTATGCGTTTATGAATGAGCATGTATGAATACATATATTATCAAGCATGCATGCGTGCATGCAAATGCGTGTTTGTTTTCATGCATGTATGCTTGTGTGTGTGTGTGCATGTGTATGTGTGAGTTGGCATCAATGTCACCAGAAGCCATTGTTTCCATAGAAACAAGATTCAGTATTCCACTAAGACAATACTGGAAACAAATCCTGACTTAATACAACCAAAATGAATTATAATCCTAGAAGTTTGAATTTCAACAAAAAACTAACAAGAAAAATAACAAAAAAAAACAAAATAAGTAGGAATTGGTATAAGAAAGATAATAAAAAGCAAAATACAGCACAAAAATTTTGCTTATATTCATATTTAAAAATCTTTTTAATTTTTTCATTTCTTTTTTTTTTTCATCATGAGTGTGTAGATTCTGAATTATATATCCCCATTCATCTAGTTCTGCCCCTTTTTTCCTTTCCCACCCTTATTCCTGCTCCCTTTTTTTTTTTAGCCATTTTATTTTTATTTTCTATCATTTTCGCTTTTTATGTTTGTTTATTTTTTTATAATCATAATTATTGTTGTTACTGCTGTTGTTTTGTATTTTTCTTTTGGCCAAATTTATTTATATATATCTTTGGTTTCTTTTTTTTTTTGCTTCATTTATTTTTTTTTATTTTGTTTTCCCTACCTCATTGTTTGTTTTTCTTTTTAGAACCCGTTTTTTTTTTCAAGAATTTCTTTTAGAATTTTCTTGTAATTTTTTAGATTTTATAAACACACACATCCAAGTTTATATATATACACACACACACACACACACACACACACACATATATGTGAACACAGTAACACACAAAAGCATGCACATATATACATACAAACATACACACATAGATATATATAAATGGATATATATATATATACACACACATATATAGTATGTATACATATCATCATCATCATCGTTTAACGTCCGCTTTCCATGCTAGCATGGGTTGGACGATTTGACTGAGGACTGGTGAAACCGGATGGCAACACCAGGCTCCAGTCTGATTTGGCAGAGTTTCTACAGCTGGATGCCCTTCCTAACGCCAACCACTCAGAGAGTGTAGTGGGTGCTTTTACGTGTCACCTGCACGAAAACGGCCACGCTCGAAATGGTGTCTTTTATGTGCCACCCGCACAAGCCAGTCCAGGGGCACTGGCAACGATCTCGCTCGAAAATCCTACAGGAGCCA
>NC_069001.1:34955039-34958164 GCF_001194135.2 Octopus bimaculoides
TACCTCTAGTTTTTCACCCTGGAATGAGATAGAAGTTGTTTCCTGTTTGTTTGCAGTCTTTATTGCACCTGAACATCTGCCACAAACAAAAACTAACTTGCTAGTTAACCTGCCTTTGATGTTGCTGCACCTCTTATGTGTCCATAGCTTGCACCGGGTACATCTTATAGAGTTACTACCTACTCCTTTTCTACATACTGAGCAGGGCCATATATACACACACATATATATACATATATACACACATATATACACACACATATATATTTATATACATACATATATATATAAATGTACACATATATATATATATATATGTACATATATACATGCAGGCATACATATACATACATATATACATACATATATATGTGTATATATATATATATATATATATATATATATGTGTGTGTGTGTGTGTGTGTGTGTGTGTGTATGCGTGTATGTATTTATGTATGTATATCCTTTTAATGCCATTTCGTTTTTCATGAGTTCATATTGCGTTGATCTGATACACAGAGAAAAGCAAAAAAAAAAAAAAAAAAAAAAAAAAAAAAAAAAAAAAAAAAAAAAATTGGAAGTCCTGCATAAAGTTTTTTAATAGTTTCCAACGTTCGTCTAATAACAGTCTTACTGATACTTCATCGCTTCTATCCGTTAGCTACCTACGTTCCCATCGTCTCCGCCTTCTTTTCCACTCCACTCTTGTTCTTGTTCTTGCCGTCTAATATATCTTTGGAAAAATCTCCTCGTTTGTCTGCTATAAACTGCCTATTATCAACGTCTGGGTTGATGCTACTTAATGTTCACTGAATCATTATGGAACTGATTACATAGTAATAATAATAATAATAATAATAATAATAATAATAATAGTAATAATAATAATAATAATAATGATGATAATGATGATAATAATAATAATAACAATAGTAGTATTAATATTAATAATCTTTAATATCCCCTCTGTTCAAGAGAGTGCTTGTGGTTAACTGGCAATCATCTATCTGCTACATCCACCTTTCACCTGCCACCTATAATGATAATTCTCTGACTCATCCACTGCCCTTGTTCTACTCCACCATCTGTCACAGGTGAATGTTGGTTTTCACATCTGTGTTTCCATGCTAGTAAGAGTTAAGTGGATACATATTGTTGAAGCAGTGTATTTACAATTAAATTCCTTTCCCCGTCACGAACTCTTTCTTTGATTTTTTAGTAAAGCATTTTTTTTTTTTTTTTTGGTTCTAACATCCTTGAAAATAATCACAGAAACGGCAAATGACCAGTTGACGAGGAAATGTCAATTAATGTCATAACAGCTCAGCACTTATTTCATGTGAAGCAAAAGAGGTAAACGTTGACTGAGACATGCACATGTGCATATACATCTTGTTTGTTTGTGTGTGTAGATGATCCCGGGCAAGTAATAAACTTCCAGTTATATGATAATGATCATCATCATCATTTAGCATCTGCTTTCCATTGCTGGTATGGGTTTGATGGTTTCACTGAAATTGGTAAGCTGAAGAGCTGAACCAGGCTCTAGTCTGATTTGGAATGGTTTCTATGGTAGGATGCCCTTCCTAATGCCAACCACTCCAATTTTTTCCTTATCGAAGTACGATAAATTGAAAAAGGTCCTTTTTTATACTTCACAGTAGGCAACCAAGGTTGCCAGGTTTGTAAATAAGAACACAAGAGTTGAGGAATGGAGTAAATAAGATTCAAGCGACATATATTTCATAGCAAGCAGAAACTTGGAAGTGGTAAATATCCAAGTGAGGTGTATACCGCAGGCTACTCTTCAGGCCAAGGATATCTTGATTAAACAAAAGTTTACATTGTCGCAAGGAGGTACATGTTAACACATGGAAGATTCAATCATGATTGACCAAGAACTCTGAAATTATTTTTATTCTCACTCTGTTTATTTCCTCACGTTCTTTTCTGTTGAAGAGCGTAGGCTCAAAGCGTAAAAGACTTTCTCACCTTCCCGAGCATCAAATTAATACACCTTCTTGTTGTTCATACACCTGTCTTCATCTTTTGTTCTTCTGTAAATTTCAACTATATATATATATATATATATATATATATATATATATAT
Source organism: Octopus bimaculoides (assembly GCF_001194135.2). Classification (NCBI taxonomy): domain Eukaryota; kingdom Metazoa; phylum Mollusca; class Cephalopoda; order Octopoda; family Octopodidae; genus Octopus; species Octopus bimaculoides. The sequence continues at coordinate 34,957,150 of NC_069001.1, forward strand.
ATACACACACACGAGGGGCTGCTGCAAGTTCCTGGCTTTAGGGGTAATGCAAAAGGACTGATTGGAGGCCCAGCCTTCCAAGTTCTTTTACAGGGATTAGAAAAACAGAAGGACCACTGCTATAGGTGTGTGAGTCTGAAAGAAGAATATGTTAAATAAAATCATAATTAACTGATCCTCCTGTATTTTCTTTTACCCAGAGCCAAGAACTTTTCAGCACCCCTTGCCATATATACATATATATATACATATATATATATATATATATATTTATTTATACAAAAGTCTAGATGAAGTCCAGCATACAAATTTCATTTCCTGTCTCTTTGATAATAACTGATTGATTCACAAGTTCTGAAGCATTGTCTGAGAGACCTATTAGCAATATGTAATATTTTTCAAACGAAACAAAACTAAGCAACAATGGAGAAGATTTATCAGTGGATTTGGAGGAAATTAACTAGAAGATAGGAATTAGTTATTACAGATGGAAATTAGTGAGAAAAACCAGTTAAGAGTTCTGTCTGTTTAAGTGTCATATCAATGTGGTGTTGCAGTTTTGTTAGTGAGAGGTGGTCAAAGCCGGTAAGGGTGGGGAAATAGTTGCGTTTGATGCTGTCATCGCCATCATCATCATCATCAACATTGTCAATGCCTTCTTCATCATTATCATCATCACTATCATCATCATCATCATTGTCAATGCCCTCAGTGTCATCATCTTCATCATCAACATCATTGTCATGATCATTGTCACCATCGTCATCATCATCATTGTCAATGCCTTCATCATCAATATCGTCATCATCATTGTCAATACCTTTGTCATCATCATCATCGTCATAATTGTCGTTTTTGTTGTCGTCATTGTCATCATTACAGGCATTATCATTATTGTTGTCATCATTGTTGCTATCATTATTACTCCCAACATCATCATCATCATCAACAGCATAGTAGCAGTGGTGATGGTGGTGATACTAGTGATAATGGTGATGGTGATGTTGGCAATGGT
>NC_069001.1:34958508-34963508 GCF_001194135.2 Octopus bimaculoides
AAAAAAAAAACACTAAAAAATAAGGGAAAAAAAGGCGGTGAAAAAAATAACGAAACGGCAATCCACTTCTGATTGTCCTTCACAAAAAAAAAAAGAAACAAAAGGTTAAGGATGATTTGAGATTTGCAGTTCTGTGCAACAAGTGTATGTACTACTGTATATGCATATATGTATATACACACACACACACACACACATATATATATACACATATATATATATGTGTGTGTGTGTGTGTGTGTGTTTGATAAGTGTCTGTGTATATGTATATATATGCATGTTCAATATGTGTATGCATATATGTGTATTTGTGTGTGTTCAATATCTGTATGTATATATATATATGCATATTTGTATATATGTATGTGTTCAATAAATGTACACGTGATCGGTATGTGTGTGTGTGTGTGTGTGTGTGTTGATGTATGTGTTACATTTTACCATGATATTATCAGGAAAGAAGAGGAAATGCTTGTGACATTTGCAAATACTTTCTGACAGGTGAGGCAATGCTGCTGCTGATCACCTGAGATCATTTGATTTCCTGGTCATTTGCAGGTAAATGTCTGCAGGACAACAACAACAAAAATAAAACCAACAACAAGGCGTTAAGAACTTTGTGTCAGAAACTAGAGTTTGTTCCCTAAATGCTTAGAAATGGAGCAAACTGATGGAATTTGTACGAAGAATGTGACGGTAGAGGAAGAAATGTTTATGGATATTCTCAAATCGCTGCTGTTGGTGTTGTCATTGTTTTTATTATTGCTTTTCCTTGCTGGCATGAGTTGGACAGAACTTTTGGTAATAGTGTTTTATAGCTTCATGAAATTAAATGTTTTGCTGAAGAGCACAACATTCTGCTCAGTCTGGGAATTGAACCCATTATGTACACATTGTGAATGCAACACTCTAATCACTAGACCAAGCAAAATCAAACACTATGTGTATGTGTACGTGTGTGTATGTGTGTATGTGTGTGTTTATCTTTCCTCCATTCTCGTCACTCATATTTTACAATGATCACCACCAACCCACTGAACTACCAAATTATCTCTCCCCCCCCCCACTTCCACATGTCTCTCACACTCCCCATACACTACACAAGCCTCTTTCCAGCACACCCATTCATAGGTCATCTCTTCCCCCATGCTTCTCCTGTCTACTGTGCCATCATTATCATTCTGCTGCTCTCCTCACCATTTTCCAGAATCCAGTAGGTTCTTTTGTATTAAATAATTGGGCACTTCTTCACAGGTGAGACAATGCAGCTACTGATCATCTAGGTAATTCTTCAGAATTCCACCCACCCTATAACTTTTGAAATAGCAATTTAAAAAAAATTTTTTTCAAATTTATATGTTTTCGATATCAGAGATAACGATTTAACAAAAAAAAATTTTTAATTTCAATCTTTTCCACCCAATTTATTGGCTTTGTTTACAGTTGACAAGATGTGCTGTCATGCACAAAATGACAGCCTCCAAATTCTGTTTCCTGATTGGGTGAAAATGTTCACACTTTAAACCTCTATCACTTTTTAAAAACATTCAAGCTAAATTGCTGAAGTTATTTCACTTTTTCCAGAAAAATGTTTTTTAACTTCCCCTGTGCTAGTGCCAAATAAAAAGCACTGAGTCCACTCTGCGGAGTGGTTGGTGTTAGGAAGGGTATCCAGCCATAAAATCTCTGCTAAAACAAACACAGTATCTTTGGTTGGATTTTCCACCTGACCGGCTCCTGTCAACTGCCCTGCCTATGCATGCATGGAAGATGGATGTTAAACAATGATGATGATGATGATAAGGATATATGGTGTGTGTGTGTGTGTGTGTGAGTATAAAGTAAACAGAAAATGGAGAAATATTGATCAACAACAATTGACCAACATTAATTATTACTTTTTAATACAAATAGACCATATCACATCTAACAGCTGTTTCTGCTTCCAGTGTTCATATTTGGTAATACATCTGATCTGGAACGTGGTGCTTTAATTACTTGTTCACCATAAATAATTGAAATCTCTTTTGTATTTGATTTTTCTTCTTCCTAGTTTTTCTCTCCTAAAACATACAGAAGAGTTATGACTTTGCATACATTGCTTTGATAATGAATTTAAGATCTTCATAAAGCCTATGTGTAGAATCATAATGATGTAATTTTACAGAAAACACACCAAAGTTTTCAAAAATATATTCACACATCCCATATTTTTTATTTTTTATAACTATATTATTATTTCATTTCTGTTTCATAACCATTCCCTTGTGCCATTTTGTTGTCTTTAACATTTTTGCATTCAGCTTTCTCTCTCTCACTCTAGTAAGTTTTTGCTTTTTTTTTTTGGTCCGATCTGATTCATCTTTATTATGCAATGCTAGCTAAATGTTCTTGTTCACCTCTGTTATCAGCAGACACTTTCTTCATATAATAACAGTCTCTGGTGAATAATGATAATGATAATAATAATAATAATAATAATAATAATAATAATAGTAGTAGTAGTAGTAGTAGTAGTAGTAGTAGTAGTAATAATAATAATAATAAATAATAGAGATTTCTTTATTTAATCACTAAGAGTTTACACAAAGATGACGGACAGTGCACAATAATAATAATAATAATAATAATAATAATAATAACCCTTTCTATTATAGGCATGAGGTCTGAAATTTGGCAGGGAGGGGACTAATCAATTTCATCGACCCCAGTGTTTCACTGGTACTTAATTTATTGACCCTGAAAGAATCAATTTCAAAGTTGATCTTGGTGGAATTTGAACTCAGGACATAACGATGGGCGAAATACCACGAAGCATTTTGTCCAGTGTGCTAACATTTCTGCCTGCTTACTGCCTTAATAGTGATGATAATAATAATAATAATAATAATAATAATAGACAATAATAATGCTGATGATAATAATAATAATAATAATAATAATAATATTAATGATAATGGTGATGAGAATGTTGATGATGATGATGATCATGGTTGTAATAATGATTGCATAAAATGCTATCAAACAAACATCAAAAGCATCCGTTTGTGCCTAATATCTAATCACGAAAAAAAAAAATGGGAAGACCCTCCCCACCCACCCATTCACCCACCCCTGGAGCAATTATATAACAATGTGAAAACGAACAAAATATGAGAACCGAACCTGAAAATAAAAATTAGTGCTTTAGATATTTAATTGAAACTATAATGATTGCAATATTTTAAAATCCAATAATTTTGCCTAAAAATACCTTCCAATTTCTACCCTTTTTGTCAGAATTTTTGAATTACCGTTAAAAACAAAATGAACATGGCAGGGTGGGATTTTTTTTGTCTTGTTATTTGTTTTTCTGGGGTTTTTCAAGTTTTTTTTTCATTTTTTTACCTCTTTTTTTTCTAAGTGAAGTTATTTTATCATAAAATCTATTATTGTATCTTATTAGATTTTAGTTCCTTATTATCCTTCATTATTATTATTATTATTATTATCATTACCATTATTATCATTATTATTATTATTATCATTATTATTATTATTATTATTATTGATGCTCTGGATGTATGGGCGGTCACCCCATCCTTCTGAAACCGCACACGTTGAATAGGCATATGTTTTTGCTGTGATTCAGTCACAAACAAGTTGTTTCTCATCTCAATGTAACACTCTGAGTTCACAGTAACAACATTTCTATTATTGTCTTCAAAAAAGTAAGGACCAATGACGGCAGCTTTTGCAACAGCACACCAGACCATCACTTTTGGGCTGTGCAATGGTCTTTTGTGAAGTTCTCTCTGATTTTCAAGAGCCCAATAACGCCAGTTCTGTTGAATCACCATGCCATTGAGATAAAAATGAGCTTCATTACGCATTAACAAAATGAGGTTGTCACTTGTCTCAAAAATTGCTTCCACCTAACACACAAAGTTAAGCTGCTGTGCATAGTCTCTTAGTTTCAACTGTGGCCCAACGACCAATTTGTACAGGTGGAAATGCAGGTCTTCATGCAAAATATGCCTTACTGATTGATTACCGATGCCAGGTTCAGTGGAATGCCTCTGAACAGAACAATTCAGACTCCATATCAAAGCTTGTCTGATACGTTCCACATTTTCCAAGGTCCGTACCATTAATGGCACCCTCACCAGTCTCCTATTCATTAGTGTACTACGTGTACGAAATGCATTCATCCAATGTAAGATTGTGTTATGGGTGGGAATGGCTTGATTTTGGTGTATGTTGATGTGGCACCGAAACTCACACTGAACAGCTGTGACAGACTCGTTATTCTTTACATAACTGTCGTTGGCAAACACACAATGCTCTATCATCCACAGCACCATGGCTTCACCTGAAAAGAAAAAAATTGCTAAGACACCACGAACTGAATGGTACCTGTTGGACATATGTCCCTCCCCTGGGGCTGAGTAATAGCCATTTCAAAAACGCCCATCCTCTCTGCCCCACCCTGTACACACAATAAACTGTTGCTTTTGGAAGCTTCGTCAACTTAATTCTATTGGCAGTGTGCCTGGCATGTGCCAGAACAACAGTGGTGGAACAGTTCTGTTGTTCCAGGACTTTCTGTAGTTGAATCAGTTCACCGTTTACCTGAAAAATAAAGAAGAGGATTAGATTTTCAAGCAAGGTTTTCTCAAAAAATGAAACGTTAAACCTACTATGACAACTGCTTAAAATTGGTCTCAGTTTATCTGCAAGACCTAGTATATATGTATGTATGTGTATATATATGTTTGTGTGTGTGTGTGTGTGTTTCGTGTATGTATGTATGAATGTATGTGTGTATGTATGTATGTGTGTGTATATATATATATATATATATATATGTATGTATGTATATATAGTAAGAATTTACAAAAAAAAAACAAAAGACGAAGATAAGTATGTAAACAATAAACAGATGTATTAGTTTGATGTTTGGGAAAAGAGAGTAAGGAATGGAATAGGTAAATCACAGCCTACAAATGTTTCATAACAAA
>NC_069001.1:34967885-34969184 GCF_001194135.2 Octopus bimaculoides
ACACACACACATAAATACTTTATGCTGAACTTCTTTCAAAATTCCTTTTTGGGTTTTTCACACGTTAACTTGTGGAAGTTGAACTATGGAAAATGGTAGAGAAAGACCTCTAGTTGTTTCTTGCAATAGAAACATCTAAAGAAAAAAAAAAATTTTTTGTCCTCAATTACTATTTTGTTACATGGACCCTTAAAAATTTCATATGGACCCAGTTGAGAACCACTGACCAAAAAAAAAAGAAAAAACATTCCAAGAACAGAAAATCCCAGGAGTGATAACGAGACTGAGTCACTAGAACAGCCAAGTGCCCTCACATGTTAACAGCTGATAATTAATTCATGGCAGACGAGATGTCAAAACGTCGTTGTCAACGAACCAACTGTATGAAATTAAATGTGAGGCCAGTGTCTAAATTTGTTTCATTTCTATTAATGAAACTCTTATGTATATTCTGCGTCTAGCTGTAAGTTTACATATATATATATTTGAGTGAATTTATTTCGTTTTGTAGACGTCTTTCAACACACTTGCATGAAGACATGTTTCATTTCACCCAAACATACACGCACACACATGTAAGAAGTTCGATATATTTTTGCCAAAACTGACCCGGGTCATGTCTAACTTAATAGAACCATCTGATAGAATCAGTTAAGTCATTTTTTTAAAGTCAAATGTTGTATTATCATTGCCTATTCGCGTAAGGAGTTGACTTATATCCAGGTATGGATGGTTTGTTTTGTATTTCTTGAAGAAATTTGACTAAATATCGTTTGATAATGATGGGATCTTTTTCTTCATTGATTTGTTTATGGATAATGTTAAATAGGATCTTTTTCTTCATTGATTTGTTTAGGGATAATGTTAAATAGAGCAGAACCTGTTGTGGAAAATTAATTACGCTTCACTGAATTTATTTGTTGTTAGCTTGAATCTTGTATAGGAAGAATGGGTTCGATGTATGGCATGGATTCCCAGCTGTGGAAGATTTGATGTTGTGGTCGTATGAGTGTAATGCAGGTTCTGTATTCTGCACATTGCACAAATGGTGCATATGATACATTGATATTTGTACGGGCGGGTGCTGGAAAGTTCTTGGCAATAAGGTTGTCAAACTATAGTGTTTGACCCGAGCTCAAAAACGAAACAAAATTAGTGTAATAGGTGTAAAAACAACTTGCTGGGAACGAATATGAAGAAAGAAAATGCGCGATCGAGAACGGGGGTGGGTGGTGAGAGGCCTCGGAACGGGGGGGAAAGGGCTCGGAATATTCGCATCTTGAAAGTTCTCCCCCCCCC
>NC_069001.1:34970456-34970724 GCF_001194135.2 Octopus bimaculoides
GACTACACGTGTTGTCAACTGTAAACAAATGGCCACTTCATATTTCATGTGTTTTAAATATTTAATAAGTGTAAAAGAGTGGAGGCGCAATGGCCCACTGGTTAGAGCAGCGGACTCACGGTCATAGGATCGCGGTTTCAATTCCCAGACTGGGCGTTGTGAGTGTTGAGCGAAATCACCTAAAGCTCCATGAGGTTCCGGCAGGGGATGGTGGTGAGCCCTGCTGTACTCTTCTACTACAACTTTCTCTCACTCTTTCTTCCTGTTT
>NC_069001.1:34970734-34971195 GCF_001194135.2 Octopus bimaculoides
TTTTTTTTCACATTCGTTCCCAGCAAGTTGTTTTACAACTATTACACTAATTTTTCTTTCGTTTTTGAACTCGGGTCAAATGCATTAGTTTGATCTTTTTCAGTACCCCCTCGTTTTTATATACACACAACCTTAAGTGAAATATGGTAACTTTGCACAACTTATTCTTTGAAAGTCTTAGACAACAATCTTATTTATTATCTTAGTTAAATTTTGGTTCAAAACTTGGCATATCTACGCAGTGTGCCGCACCCCCGAATTTTTTTTTTTCCTTAGAACTTTCATAAAAATTAATATTCTTCAGTGAGATTTTCCACAAATGAACGTCAGCTGTTGTAGATTCTGTGATCCTCTGTTTGGCTGCACCTATGGAAACCTTAAACATTAGTGAAAATTTTAAGATTTGGTATATTTTCTGATTTTCTACATTGAATCTCAGGGGCTAATTCATTTTTTCAAGA
>NC_069001.1:34971737-34976774 GCF_001194135.2 Octopus bimaculoides
TACTACAACTTTCTCTCACTCTTTCTTCCTGTTTCTGTTGTGCCTGTAATTCAAAGGGTCAGCCTTGTCACACTGTGTCATGCTGAATATCCCCAAGAACTACGTTAAGGGTACACGTGTCTGTGGAGTGCTCAGCCACTTGCACGTTAATTTCACGAGCAGGCTGTTCCGTTGATCGGATCAACTGGAACCCTCGACGTCGTAAGCGACGGAGTGCCAACAACAACAACAACAACAACAACAAGTGTAAAAGGACCGTTTTTACTTCTGCAAAGAGATTGTCCATATTAGCCCGCCTCCTGCCCTTTATTCTTTGACCGATTCAATATGGGAGAGTCTACCAGCTGTTTGCTCTCCATTGACATATCTCTCAAAATCACTGAGGCACACACACTACAATGTACTGCAACAAGGAACTGAACCTTGACTGTAATGCTACCCTTTAATTTTCACCATGATGTTTCTATATTAAGTTCTTTGCACTATATCCATTACATACGGTAATGCCATGGTTAGATATCCGAGATAATAATTCTAATGCTACCAAAACTAATAACAACCAATAATTTTATACCAATGTCATTTTGCTTTTCTCTCTCTCTCTTTCTCTCTCTCTCTCTCTCTTTCTCTCTCTCTCTCTCTCTCTCTCTCTCTCTCAAACTTAAGAGCCATTTATATCATTTGTTAATGGATTACTTCATTTTATAATGTACTATACAGGGTATCTGGGGAAGAACAATAGATCGAAAGTGGAGATATGCTTACACAACACTATATAACAGAATCTAGGAGAATTTCAGCTGTTGATTTATTACAGACTCATAACAGTGCTTTGGTTCGTGTTTCGTCTGTCGTAGCTGACCAAATGAGACCAGATTGTCTGCATCAGAGCAGAGATAACTTAGTCTTTCCACATCGGTTGTTTTGACATCAATAATCTTACGCCACTAAATGTCCTATGCTTTCCAATGACAAATCAATCATTGTAACAAGGCAATAAATTGTTAGTGACTGCGTAATGTATGAAGCGGTCATCTCGACAAGATGTCCTTTTAAGCAACATCTTCTTTCTTATTGAGGTGGTTTTCCAATCGGCACTGTTCTTATCATTTCTGCAAGGACCTTGGTAATGATGTGTAACCTTTTAGCTTACAGATAACTCCGTCACTTATAATGCTCCTTTTTATTCAAATTGTTTTGGATCAATCCTGCATTATCGCAGAGCTTTAAGATTTCAGTAATGTGATTGTCTATTTTTAGAATGACATTATAGGGCAGGTGTGATAGGCCAGACCTGCTCCGTTTTAGCATAAAACAGATAGAATAGTCAGACCAAATTTTAAATGCTGAAGGGTTAAGCCTGTATAGGTTGTATTAAAATACAGTAATACCTCGACTATTGCAGGTGTTACATGTCTGTGGAGCACTCAGCCACTTGCCTGTTAATTTCACAAACAGGCTGTTCTGTTGATTAGATCAACTGGAGCACCTTGTCATAACCAACGAAGTGCCAGTTGTCCATCACCCTCCACCTACTTCGCAACCGATGTTGGTTTGTCTACGTCCAATCACTTGGCAAAAGAGACTGAGAGAATAAGTACCAACATTAAAAAAAAGAGATAAATTAGTTCTGGGATTGATATACTCAACTAAAAATTCTTCAAGGTGTTGCCGTAGCATGGCCACAGTCTAATGACTGAAACAAGTAAAAGAGGAAAGATATAAAACATGTTATACATTGGTGCAGGTGTGACTGTGTGGTAAGAAGTCGGCTTACCAACGACATGGTTTCTGGTTCAGTTCTACTGCATAGTACCTTGGGTAAATGTCTTCTACTATAGCCTCAATCCAACCAATACCTTGTGAGTAGATTTCGGAGACGGAAACTGAAAGAAGCCCACTGTCATCATCATCATCATCATTGTGATTTAATCTCCGTTGTCCATGCTGGTATGGGTTGGACGGTTTGACTGGGCTGGCACGCTGGGAGGCTGTGCCAGGATCCAGTCTGATTTGGTATGGTTTTCTATGGCTGGATACCCTTCCTAATGCCAACCACTCCGAGAGTGTAATGGGTGCTTTGTGTGTATGTGCACACACACACACAAATATATATACATACACAATTGTGTGTGTGTGTATATATATATATATATTTATGTGTGTGTGTCTTTGTGTCTCTTTGTTCACCACCATCACTTGACAACCGGTGTTGGCATGTTTACATCCCTGTAACCTAGCAGTTCAGCAAAAGGCTATAAAAACTAAAACTAAGTACTTGGGTTGATTCACTCAACTAAAATTCTTCCAAGCGTTGCTCCAGCATGGCCACCACCAATGACTAACACAAGCAAGAGATAGATATATCACAAAGATTAAACTATTTGGTAAAGATTAGATTGAGATTCCTACTTGATTTCAGACAAAGAATGCCAACCCCGACTGGCATAAAAGTATAAATGTTATAAATGAGAAGCACCATTTATTTGGTAAAGCAAAGGACAGCTTTGTTATTTTATTCAGTTCCTGTCAATATGCCTACCATTTTGGCGTTAATAAATGCATAGGATTTCTATATATATATATTTATTTATATATACATATATATATATATATATATATGTATGAAGAGTTTTAGTTGCTAATGCATTATTTATATATACTTACAAGCTTAACAAACAACTGACAACGAAGATTTTGGTCACGATGACGACGACGATGAAGATGATGATGGGGATGGTGATGATGACGGAGATGGACAAAATGGTGTTGGTGACGTGGATGATTCAGTCGATGTTTACTGTCATTCTCACTATGTCATAACAGAGGAGTTTAAAAGAGACGACTTGTAGAAAGCATTCAATAGGTTAACCCCATTAACCTATCATTGTACTATCATTACCAATAGACAAGAAAAAAAAAGAAAGCAAAAAAACCCCTGCCCCTGCCATCACTGCTGCTACGACTACTACTACTACTACTACTACTACTACTACTACTACTAATGTGTCTGGGATAAAAATGCTCTAAGATCTTGTGCTGTCTCTTTCCATTTGAAACAGTCCATGAATATTTTATAAGAGTGGTTGTGTGGTAAGTAGCTTGCTTACCAATCACATGGTTCCGGGTTCAGTCCCACTGCATGACACCTACTATAGCCTTGGGCTGACCAAAGCCTTGTGAGTGGATTTGGTAGACGGAAACTGAAAGAAGCCCATTGATGTATTCGACTTACCCCACTACCCCGAAATTGCTGACCTTAAGCCAAGATTTGAAACCACTCTTATTATTATTACTGAGTGAGAGAGCAGTGCATGCCATCAAAGTGGCACTGGGGTAAAACCTATGAAGCCTAGTGCACCCCTCATGACCACCTGTCTGATAAGGGTACAGCAGGCACATGCATCACAACCATATGTGTGTGACATAGTGATCTCATATCAAGATAAACAGTGCATGACTTTTCAGGTGGGGCCCAGTTAGAATGCTCATACACCATCTTCAGTGGGAGAGTCCATCATCATCATCATCATCACAATCATTATTATTATTGTTGTTGTTTCAATGTGGTGCATCGTTTGGATTGAGCAATCGTAGTAATTGGTTGCTGTTACTTACATTGTTAATTATACAAAACAATCTTCTTCCATAGAAATTTAATTAGTTTTGAGATTTCAATAATATTAACAAAACCTCCCCACAAAAAAATGTAAAAGAGGAAATTCTACTGAACCAGTCCAATTAATTTAAATTATAACTTCTATCTATTGGCATAAATTGTCTTCACATTCACCGAAAAATTTCCTTCCTCCTCAACAAACAGAATCAGAGAGATGATGTTACAAGTAAACAACGTGAAACTAATGTTTCTACGTTGAAATCCATTGTTTTTTTTTTATTTTAGCTTAATTCAAAGATTACTCATGATTATATGTTGTTGTAGGAGCACTCCACCGGTCATGATGACGAGAGTCTCAGCTGATACGATCAATAGAACAGCTTGCTCGTTAAATTAATGTACAAGTGGCTGAGCACTCCACAGACACATGTACCCTAAAAGTAGTTCTCAGGGAGATTCAGCGTGACACAGAGTGTTACAAGGCTGGCCCCCTTTGAAATACAGGTACTATGCATTTTTGCCAGCTGAGTCGACTGGAGCAACGTGAAATAAAGTGTCTTGCTCAAGGACACACGCGTCACCGAGAATTGAACTCATGACCTTACGATCATGAGCCGAATGTCTTAACCACTAAGCCACATGCCTTCACACGAATATATATTGCACATAGACATACATAGGTGCTGGCATGGGTGTGTGGTAGGAGGCTTGCTTCCCAGCCATGTGCTTTTGGGTTTGGTTCTAATGTGTGGCATCTTCGGTGACCAAGTTTTAAACCAACAGGGTTTGGGGTCTAACCATATTCCATAATGTTAAACCCTTTATGGATGGGTAATCCAGGGTAATCCCATTTTGAAGAGGCCTTAAGCCAACAGCTTTTGGGATCTGATGATACGCCATAAAGCTAAGCCCTTTATGGACGGGAAACCCAGGGTAATCCCATAAACTAGCCTTTTCCAGTAAAAAAAAGGTGTGTGTGTGTATATATATATATATATATCATGGCTGCAAACTCGTGTTCAAGTATTGCCATCACCTGATAGAAAGTCCCACACAATTTTTTATAGTTGGGAAAGGATTTGCACAAATCCAATCCCACTCTTAGAATATGGACCACATAAGGACAGAAAAAAGAACCAGTCTACATCATCGAATATTGTCAGTGTCACAGGTTTTCTCTCAGAGTTTCCATCCAACAATATATGTACATGTGTATGTATGCACGAGGACGTGGAAATACCTGGGTTGGTGTCTAGTCATGTGGTTGGTCCACTGGGAGTGGGAGGCCCCTCTGTTGTTTTCACAACATCTCTCTAATTGAGGGGAAACTCTGAGAGGAACCCTGCTACACTGACCATATTTTATATATATATATATATATATATATATATATAAATATATATATATATATATCATCA
>NC_069001.1:34977489-34983769 GCF_001194135.2 Octopus bimaculoides
ATATATATATATATATATAAGGTTGAGGAGGGTATTGGATTTAACCAAACCCCGGAGGATACAGGTAATACCGAGTAAGTGCTGTATACGGATTAGTTTGCCCCAAGTACTGTTCTCTCTTTTTTCAGCACATCACACTCTTTACCACTTCATACTAAAAATATCCACCTATGGATATAATAATAGATTACTTTATTGTTTCTGTCTCCGATGAAGGGAAGTACTGGATCTTCCCAGAAACAGCTGTAAGACTCTATCCATAAAATTCTTTAACCTTACCTTTGCTCTCATTATCTTTTTGTTTTTATATATTTACATATATATGTGTGTACATAATGGTGATGTTGATGTTAGATCGTATGGTTGACCATTCTTGGTGACTGTTGAATGGCCATTGCTATAATACAAGTGACTCAAAGGATGAGAGATTGATGATGATGATGGTAGTGGTGGTGGTGGTGGTGATGATGGTGATGAGTTTTCTTAAACTGTTACCACTGAGGCTGTACTGCTGTCAATATATTTGTTTATTCACCAATTCCTGTTGATGAATCAACAAACATATTGTTTGAGAAATATTTACAAATCTTAAAAATAAATCTTGAATTTTTATAATTTTGGGATTTATGATATATTTTTTAGAAATATAAATAATAAATAAATAAATAAATAAATAAATAGCTGATTCTGAATTTAAATTTAAAAAGATAAATATTATTTATAAGGATGATACATTATGGTCAAATGAAAAATTTTTATATGATTTTTCATTTCTTTGAATTTTCAAATGTTTGTTTTTGCTCTTGTTATTATCTTCTTTCTTTTTTTTATTAAGAAAAATATTCCATTTCATTTTTCATTGTAAAAGATATTTCTTATTTAAATATTGAATTATTAACAATCTTCCAAATATATATTTGAAATATACTGCAAGGTTAAAGTGGGCTGTAAACTTCCAATCACATTTCTCAAAATTCTTTTGTATAGAATAATAATATTTTAAGAATTGATATAAAAATTTTCACTTTCTTTCACAACTTCAGTCTGAAGTTTCCAAAGCACGTTATGGTTTTATTTTTCATTTCATTTTTCATTTTTTCCTAGTTTTGACAAACTTCTCTCTAAGCACAAAATAAAATCACATTAATTCCATCTGTACGAAATGTGTGGAGTCTTCACCTGAACTCCGGTTGACCCATCAATTTGTTTCTTTTGGAATTCAAAGGAGACACCCTCGAGCCATGTATCAATGCCGACAATGTTTTCTGTCTTTTGATATGTCTGACATCAAAATCAGAGCTTGCTCACCGAGAGAAACGACTAACAGACAGACACTAAGACAGATAACAACTGAGTGACTAATATCTCCATTTGAAATGATATTTTTTTCCCCTGTTCCCTCCATCTCATATATCCTGATATCATTTTATTAGTTTTATCTGAGCAATATTATTATTATAATTCATTCATATTGTAGTTTTGTCTCCTTTTTCTATGTCTTCAAAACTTCCTTGTCACTTTAACTATCACCATCATTCAACATCCGCTTTTCGGTGCTTGCATGGGTCAGGCAGAGTTTATTGGTACGTGTATGTATATATATATATATATAAGTGTGAATGAGTGTGCGTGTGTATATATATATATAGGTGCAGATGTGGCTCTGTAGTAAGATGTTTGCTGGCCAACCATATGGTTCCAGGTTCAGTCACACTGCATGGCACCTTGGGCAGGTGTTTTCTACTTTTGCCTCATGCTGACCTTGTGCCCTCCCTTCAAAATTTTCCTGGGACCAGCCCTGCTGAGGTATATGAAATCCATTTCCCTCTCCTCTGAAAAATTGCTGGCCTCAAACCAAAATTAGAAAGGATTATATTAGTTTTTCTCCATCTCTAAGCAATAATATTATGTGTAGTCACGTCATAGTGTTGTTTAAGGAAGTGACCTGACAGAATCGGTAGAATGCTGGACAAAATGCCTTGCAACATTTTCTTCTATATTCACACTCTGAGTTCAAATTCCATTGAGGCTGACTTTGATGTCATCCCTTCAGGGTCTATGAAATAAGTACCAGCTTACTGGGGTCCCCTTCCCCCAAATTTCAGGCCTTGCACTTAAAGGGTATTGTTGTTTTCTTTCCATTTCTTATATCTTCAAAAAAAATTATTGGCATTATACCAAGACATTAAAGTTTTGAAATCATTTAAAAATCCCATTTATAAGATGACAAAAAAAAAAAAATAATAATAATGAATTTTTTTATTTATCATTTCACTGATCTGTTAAAATTTATAGCCTGACCTAAAGCATGAACAATGAATTTCTTTTAAAACTGTAACTTTGACCCACAATAGATAAAATTTTGGATATAAACTAGAAATAAAATCATTCTTAGAGTTCTGAATGGTGAGATTTATTTTCTCCTTATAGCAACATATTCTCAGTTTATTTCATAAAAAAATAAAACTGTCTCCATTAATTTCACAGATTTTTGTATGTGTGTGTGTGTGTGTGAGAGAGAGAGAGAGAGAGAGAGAATGAGAGAGTGAGTGAGTGAGTGAGTGAGTATGTATGTGTGTGTGTGTGTTTCTTTTTCCTCTAGATATAAAATAATGTTTTCTAACAAGTGTAGCTGTGTGGTAAGAAGTTTGCTTCTCAACCACATGGTTCCCAGTTCAGTCCCATTATAGGGCAAGTATCTTCTACTATACTCTTAGGCTTAAAAAAGCTTGTGAGTGGATTTGGTAGACGGAAACTGGAAGATGACGACATCTGCTCCAGTGTTCCACTGGTACTTCTTTCATTGACCCTGAAAGGATGAAAGGCAAAGTCGACCTCAGCAGAATTTGAAACCAGAACATAAAGATGAACAAAATACTGATAAACATTTTCTCTAGAATGGTAACAATTCTGCCAGTTCCCTGTCATAATAACAGTCACACATCGATGTACTTTAGTGTTTGGGGAATTGCCACAAGTTATCTCTTTGGCATTTCAACTGACCATATCTGGCCCAAATATTCTACTTGTATTGTGTTCAAACTGACCAGACTCAGCCTGTTACAATCTGACTGGACTCAGCCTGTTACAATCTGACCAGACTCAGCCTGTTACAATCTGACCGGACTCTGCCTGTTACAATCTGACTGGACTCAGCCTGTTACAATCTGACCAGATTCAGCCTGTTACAATCTGACCAGACTCAGCCTGTTACAATCTGACCGGACTCAGCCTGTTACAATCTGACCAGACTTGGTTTCTGAAGGCCATTTTAAAAATAGTTATTTCTTGATGATAGTTTATAAACTATCATTAAAATGTCAAAGCTGTGAGCTAGGCCATGATTAAATTTGGAGCAAAGTTAAAAAGTTAGCCTTACATTTGATCAAGTAATCTGAAGGATAGAGAGTTAAACAGAGCATAATTTGAAAGACCGACATGTTTGTGTGAGATTTCATTTCATATTGGGCAAAGGTTTTATGGTTGTTTTTTTAGAAAAGTTGAAACAGGCCTGTAAGGAGGATTGTTTAAGCTGTCTACAATGTCTTGACTAGCACCAGAATTGTAAATTTATATGTGTCACTTGGCTTGACAAATGGTGTTGGTTTGTTTATGTCTTTGCGATTAAGTGGTTCAGCAAAAGAGACAGAGTATGTACATCATCATCGTCATTTAACATCAGTTTTCCATGCTGGCATGGGTTGGACAGCTTGACAGAGACTGGCAAGGTCAGGGGCTCCCCACCAAGTTCTGTAGTTTGTTTTGACTTGGTCTCTGTAGCTTGATGCCCTTCCTCATGCCAACCACTTCACAAAGTGTACCAGGTGCTTTTTATGTGGCACCATCACCAGTGCTTTTTATGCGGCACCAAAAACACTGGGGTTGGCTCCAGAGTAACCACAGTCCAGTGACTGAAACAAGTAAAATAGATAATGATCTCCAATATCAGTTGATTCCATTCTTATTCCAAGCCTCCTAAAAGAACACTAAGAACCATTTTCTTTGCTTCAAGAACAAATGTCCTAAACTCTCACCAACGGTTACCCATCTCCCTCCTGACTCAACAATCCCAGTTCTCAACAAGAATTTATAGAAAAGAAAGTTAAAATTACTAGATTTTTCTCTCTTTCATTTTAATTCGTTTATAAGTTTTGGGAAATTTGGAAAATATCTGATATTAGTGACTTATCAGTGAGAAGACAAGAGATATCAATTATTGTCCATACAGAGATATCAAATGACATTTTGTTTTTATTTCATATTCATTCAATTTATATATTTACAATTGATAGAATATATCACTTTGCTTAAAATTAGTATAAACAAGACATATATATATATGTGTGTGTGTGTATGTGTAAGTTTGTGTGTGTGTGCATGAATGTATGTATACATGGAGAATGTATGTATGTATGAATGTATGTTTGTATGGAGTATATATATGTGTGTGTGTGTGTGTGTGTGTGTATGAATGTACGTATGGAGAATATATATATATATGTGTATGTATGAATGAAGAATACATGTATGTATGTAAAATAACTATATATGTACGTATGTATGGTAAAAACATGTATATATGTACATATGTATGGAGAACATATGTATATAAGTACTTATGTACACACACACACACACACACACACACACACACACACACACATATATATGCACACAAACACACACACACGTACATATGTATTTATATATGTACAGGCAAATATATGCATCTACATACGTATACAAGTGTGTGTGTACAAGTACGTATGTACATATATATATATATATATATATATATATATATATTATAAATATATATATATATATATACATATATATATATATATGCATACACACACACAAACACACACACATATATACACACACACGTGTGTGTACATATATGTATGCATGTACATACATATGTTTGTGTGTGTGTATACATACACGTATATCCTATGTAGTATTTTTTCTCCATACTATCCACTACTTCATGACTTTGATATATAATATATCAGAAAGTTTTACTTCCTACAGTTATTGGAAATGTTGTAATCTAAATCATTTCACAATTAAAAGATTCATGAAAAAAATATAAGAGCTTTTGTGATCAGATCTGAGTCTTTTGTATCCTTATGTTTCAATATTGGATAAAATATAAATAATAAAAGTTCAATAATATATGATAGACCATTGAATAACTGAAAGAAATTCTTTAACAGCCATGTTGATATTGCTGGTATTATTGTTGTCGTAATCAATTTTTATTTATATATTTATCTATTTATTTATTGCTGTTGTTGTTGTTGTTAGTGGATTGGACAAAATGCTTAGTAGCAATCTTTTTAGCTCTTTATGTTCTGAGTTCAAATTCTGCCAAGGTAGACTTTGCCTTTCACCCTTTCAGGGTCAAGAAATTAAAATTAAACACAAGTTGTGTACTGGGGTCAATCTAATCGCCTGGCCCCCATCCCCCAAATTTTGAGCCTTGTGCGAAGAGTAGAAAAGAAAAGGAAAGAATGTCTCTCTATTCTTTATTAAAAAAAATCTAACTTTGGTTCTTTGGCCATGAATTTTGAAGGGTGGTGAGCTGGCAGAAACGTTAGCATGCCGGGCGAAATGCTTAGCAGTATTTCATCTGTTTTTATGTTCTGAGTTCAAATTCTACCGAGGTAGACTTTGCCTTTCATCCTTTCGGGGTTGAGAAATTAAGTACCTGTCGCATACTGGTGTCGCTCTAATTGACTGGCCCCCTCCACCAAAATTTCGGGCCTTGTGCCTAGAGTAGAAAAGAATATTAATTGACCTTGATTTAATGTCTAATTATGATTCAACATATATATATGATTATTTTTATTCTCTTTTGCAGGTAAGTCCATCCAAAATTTGCTTTAATTCCATCATCAGTTCAAGAATCTGCGCTCTTTGGACACACAGTATATCAGGTATGTGTTTAAACGAAACATTGTTTCCATTTTGTTTTGATCAGCTTCACTAATATATCGATCAATATGTATTGCAAACATACTTGTTAAACACAGGGCTACATAAGTGGGCCACCTGCAGCCTTATGGCTACATGTGGCCTTCTTAATGAAGTACAATGATTAACATAGGCACAGGAGTGGCTGTGTGGTAAGTAGTTTGCTTACCAACCACATGGTTCCAGGTTCAGTCCCAGTGCATGGCACCTTGGGCAAATGTCTTCTACTACAGCCTCGGGCCGACCAAAGCCTCGTGAGTGGATTTGATAGATGGAAACTGAAAGAAGCCCATCGTGT
>NC_069001.1:34983820-34990699 GCF_001194135.2 Octopus bimaculoides
ATATATATATATATATATATATATATATATATATACACTTAGTTGGGGCTGAACTATGACTAAACAACAGCCACACCAACAACAACACCAACTACAACAACCACCTATAGCCACTGGCTGAACAATTAGTATATCTGTATTCTTCCGACTGACAAAGTCTGTAAATGTTAACTTAATTCCTATGAAATCAATCTGTCTGAGACCACCTCTTGTTGCATGTTAGCAATAATCTTAATTAAAATGTTCAGATTTAAATTAAAATTGTGTCTGAAAACTCATTAAGTTGCACTAATAGCTGCTATAATTAGATTGGATTTGCAGTGAAAATTCCATTATAGTTTTATGAAGAACTATTTTTTTTTTCTTTTTGTGTGTGTTTGTTATTTACATAATGTTTCAAATACTTGTGTAAGTTTGATATATCAAGAAATAGACAAACAGTGGAGTCTATGTGTAGCTGTTTTATCGGCTAGAAATAGCAGCCAAAACTCCACCTCCTCCACCTCCTCTTCAGATCACACCTTGCTGTCTTTTCTTGTGTTTTTGAAAAAGGTCGAGTAAGCATCAGTTGGATGTCTTTGATCATAAATCTAGTGTTGCCTTAATCCTTTAGCGCTTAAGCCAGTTATATCCAACCAAAATATTCTACCAGCTTTATGTTGAAGTTAGCCATATCCAGCCTCTCACACTTACTCTACAATGTTAATCCAAAATTTAACATCCTCAAAATTCCATAACTAGATGATTAAATTTTAGAAATTTGAATCAATAAATATCACATTTGACAAAGTAATCTGAATGCTAAGGGGTTAGTGTATGGGTACACAGGGCAGTTGACTAGGGCCCTCGCAGATCTTGGGGTCCAATTCTTGTCAATGCATTAATTTGCCCCTAGCCCTCCTGGATCTATGTTTGTTGTGGCTTACTGTAGGATCCAGAGCACTGGTTTGCCCAGGGGCCCTATAATGTTGGTAAGATGGCTCAGCATAGATTGGCATGATTAAAAAAAATGACCTGGGGTAAAACAACAACAATAATAATTACTTTAAAAAAATTCTAAGTTACTTTACTAAAACTCTTGCAGGATTTGAACTCAGAACAAGCAGGGATGTAAGTGAATTATAACACAGCGTTTTGCACACTGCTCTAGATGGTTCTGTCATCCATCAGGTTTTTTGAGGATGGTTGGCTGGCAAGAACCAAAAAGATTGGTTCAAGTGTTTGTCATTCTGTAAAAGACAGAAAAATCCACTTAACAACTACTTAACCCCTCCCACCCTCATCGCCGCCCTTTTTTTTACCATATTTTGGTTTAAAATACACTGCTTTCATTTCAGTTTATTTGGAAAATAATTAAGAATTTAGTGAAATCACTTTGCCATTATTAATTTGGAGTTTGGAACAAATTAACATGAAATTTTGATCACTTTAGAACGGGAAGTTTGTATCATAAAACCAGATTTGGTATCAAGAGAGTTGGCGCCAAAATGGTTAAACCTTTTGTTACCATATTTCTGTTGCAATACACCGTCTTTGTTTCAATTTATTTGGAAAATAACGAAGAATATAATAAAATAACTTTGCTGTTATTAAGCCGGTGTTTGGAACATAAATGGATATACAATATAAATGGAAGGTTTTTAATTCAGATCTGGGAAGTTTGGACAATAGCATCAGAGTTTATCTCAGGCAAGTTGGTCGCAAAAGGGTTTAAGAAGGTTTTGCAGAAACAAAATTAAATAAGAGACATTAAGCTGTTGTTATGCCTGAAAAAATAAGATGGGATGGTCTTGGCTGGGATCCTTTTAACCAGAGTTTTGTTCTTTCAGAGCTGCCCTGGGTCTAAACAACAACAATAACTCTGATAAATAATTATTGTTCTACATCAAGTATTTTTAAACAATTGGATTCTATTTTTGATTGGTTGTATGTCTAACCATGTGACCTCTCTGATGCGTAGCTTATCTGTGAAACCCTGACCTCCATGTTGGGTTACACCACTGGAGAAATTTATCATTGAAATCTGACAACATTGTCACATGGTTCTTGACCCTTGGATCGTTATAAGTTAGAAACTCATTGAAACAAATTGAGAAGTAATAATGAGGATTGATAGGTCGGCTGCGTATCTCTGTGAGTAAGGCTCACTGTGTGTGTGTTTGCGTAAAAGTATGTGTCTCTGTGTGTGTGATTGTGTATAAGTGTGTTGAAGTGTTTATAAGTGTGTTTATGTATAAGAACCTCTGTGTGTTTGTGTATAAGCGTGTGTGTGTATTTATGTATTAGGATGTGCATGTGTGTGCACGTGTCAGTATCTTGTGGAAAGCTTTGAGTGTTATGTAGGTGTTTGTATATGCATATGTGTGTGTGTGCGAGTGTATATGTCTGCATTTTGTGGATAACTGTATATATGTTGTGTTTTTGTCTATATATATATATATATATATATATATATATATATATATATATATATATATATATATACACACCCATATGTATATATGTGTTCTGTATATATATGTGTGTGTGTGTTCTGTAGATATATAATATATATATATATATATACACACACACATATATGTGTGTGTTTGTGTGTATGCATTGTGGAAATATGTGTATGTGTTGTGTATACGTATTTACGTATGTGTGCATGTTCTGAAGAAAATATTAATATATGCTTTGGTGTTTTTATATGTTTCAATGTTTATATAGATATATTTACATATATAGATATATTTACTTTTGTGAGTGATGAAAATACAAAATAAAATATTTGATAATGTGTAATTTTATGTGGCCAAATGTGTTCCTCTTATGACCATCCTGTCTTATCTGTTTTCGACAGATGCATCTAGTTTATAAATTCTTACTTTATAAATTCTTACTTTATAAATTCTTATGAAATCAACATATATATATATATGGTCAGGTACCCATGTACCTCTTCTATAGCAAGACACCTCTCTCTCTCTCTCTCTCTCTCTCTCTCTCTCTGAGTAACCATTCCAAAAGTAAACAGTTGCATTACCAAAATCGCAAAGCAATGAAATAATAAATTCAGAAAAAGTAGGAGAGAAAATTTAGAGAAGAACTGAGAAGAGATTTCCTCATTAAATGATTAAATGACGGATAAATTGTTTTTAGTTGCACCACAAGAAAGAAATCCAAATTTGCAATCAAGTTGATTAAGAAAAATTAACATAACTTTTCTTTAATTTGTTTTTGGATTATTAAATGCCATTGTTTTGTGGTCATTGTGGTTTTGTTGTTTTGTTGAATGACAAAAATAAACAAGCAAAATAAACAAAAAAAAAAAAACAGAACGGAGGAGAAATACCAACATTTTCAATAAAGTGAACTTTAAATATTTAAAAAGAAATTAAATTTTTTTCCTGTTTTTTTTTTTTTTAATTATTTTTCAATTTTTCTCCTTTGTCCAGTTTTAAATCACTTTTTAGTCTTTTCAAATCTCTGTATAATGTCAAATGCTCTGCTCTCAATTACTTGAAATACACAAATCAGTGAAACACACACACATACACACACACACACACACACAACAAAAGATACACACAGACAATTAAAATGTATTTTGATTACAAGATACGTGTGTGTGTGTGTGTGTGTGTGTGTGTGTGTTTCTGTCTGTCTATCTGTTTGTCTGTGTTTAGGAGAAGGTGAGAAAATGATTAGAAATATTTTCAGGAATGGTCTAAAAGAAGAATGGCAGGAAGTTCTGTCTGAGATTCCTGAAATCTGATAATATAATATGGTATTATGTGGGTGAAGGCCTGGCTGTATGGTTAAGAAGTTTGTTTCCTAATTGCATCGGTTTAGGTTCGAACCCTCTGTGTAACACCTTGGGCAAGTGTTTTCTACAATAGCACCTAGCCAAGCAAAGCCTTGTGAGCAGATTTGATTGAAGGAAACTGAAAGTAGCCTCTCTCTGTGTGTGTGTGTGTGTGTGTGTGTGTGTGTGTGTGTGTGTGTGTGTGTTCTTTAATCTTTTACTTGTTTCATGCATTTGACTGCTGCTAACGATTCTGCCAGCTCTTTGCCATAATGATAATAATAATAACAATAGTAATGATAATGGTTTCAAATTTTGCCACAAGGGCAGCAATTTTGGTGGGAGGGGATGAGTTGATTGCATCAACTCCAGTATTCATCTGGTACTTATTTTATTGACTCCGAAAAGATGAAAGGTACCGCTGACCTCAGTGGAAAATAATGATAATAATAATAATCTTTTCTATTATAAGCACAAGGCCTCAAATTTGGGGAAGGGGGATAGTCAGATACATAGATCCCCAGTGCATAACAGGTACTTATTTCATTGACCTTGAAAGAATGAAAGGCAAAGTCGACCTCGGTGGAATTTGAACTCAGAATGTAAAGACAGATGAAATACCGCTAAGCATTTTGTTCAGTGTGCTAACGATTCTGCCAGCTTGCTATCTTAATGATAATAATAATAATAATAATAATAATGATAATAACAACAAGAGCACTCAGAGACTGCAAACCCCTGCAAAGGCAACACCAATGTCCTGTCAACGATTAGCCAGAGATGATTTTTAACTGGAGCCTGGTGCCGCTGCTAGCTCTCCAGACCTCACTCAAACCGTCCAACCATGCCAGCATGGAAAACAGACGTTAATCGATGATGAGGATGATGATGATGAATGTCTGAAATAAACTTGACTGCTCTGTCAAAAAAGAATACTAAAAATGAACCCGACCATTCTCAAAAATTAATTGTAAAAGGAGGAAAAATTATCCAGAATCCTTGTCTGGTACCCGATCAATCCATCCCCAAATCTAACCAGTTTGTGCCAGACATGAGGCCAAACATCTCTGAAAGTTTCATTTGAATCCATCCAGTGGTTCTTGAGATATCTTTGTCCACAGACAAACAAACATGACTGTAACGATACCTCCGCCTTAGTGAAGGCAGAGGTAATAAACCTTTCTACAATAGGCACAGGGCTGAAATTTGGGGGGGGCGAGAAAAGGGCTAACGAATTAAACTGACCCCCAGTACTCAACTGGTACTTATTTCATTGACCCTGAAACCATGAAAGGCGAAGTTGACCTTGGTGAAATTTGAACTCACAACATGCCAAAAAACAATCGGACAAAATACCACTAAGCATATCGTCCAGCATGCGAAGGCGCCAATTCTGCCAACTTGCTGTAACAATAGACAATCTTCTTTCTGCAATATAATTATTATTAAAGTACTTTTCCATTGCGACATATAAACATTTGTTCTTTTTTTTTTTTTTTCTGACACGTAATTTTTTTTTCCCCTCCTGGCGGTTTTATGCATCTAATATGTTTTCTGTTAGTAAAGATGCCTTAGAGAGGTGTACATGTGTGTGTGGAGTTGGGGAGGATATTGTACAAAAATCTCTGTTTTTTTGTTTTGTTTTGTTTTACAAGTGATATGAGCATCGAGATATTTTGGAACTTTTTCACATAGTTATTTCTGTGTTCCATTGTTCGGTGATGCTGTTGTTCTGTAGGTAAGCATCGACAATGGACAGCAACAGACTGCATTCACTGATTGAAATGCTTTATCAATATCTACGTACGTATGTCGCATGTGTGTATGTTGTGTGTGTGTGTGTGTTGTGTGTATGTAGTGTGTGTGTGTGTATGTTGTATATGTTTATGTTGTGTGTGTATGTTTACATATGTATGTTGTGCATATATATGTATACTGTGTGTATGTATGTTGCGTGTGTATATGTGTGTGTGTGTTGTATATATTCTGTATGTATATTGCATGAGTGTATGCTTATGTATGTATGTTATGTGTGTATATGTATGTTGAATGTGTATATATATGTATGTTGTATGTATGTTGTGTGTGTATGTGTGTGTGTGTATGCTGTATATATGTTGCATGTATGTTGTATGAGTGTGTGTATAAGTATGTTGTGTATGTACATGTATGTTGTGCGTGTGTACGTGTATGTATGTTATCAGTGTATATGTGTGTGTTTATATATGTAAGTTGTGTGTATATGTACGTATGTATGTGTTGTGTGTGTAGAAGTGTGTACGTGAAATCAGTCTCAAAATAGGAATATATTTATATGCAAGTGTGATTGTCTTTTATTGCATGTAGGTATGCTATATATTAGTAAATATAATTGACCACAAGGCTGCGTGTCTGCCCCTCTCTTCCTCCCTCTCTATGTTTCTCACACATGCACGCACACACACCATCATCATCATCATCATCTCCATTTAACAACAGACTCGCATGTTGGCATAGGCTGGGCGATTTGACAAGATCTAATGAGCTAGAAGACTGTGGTAAGCTCTAATATTTGTTTCTTATCGTGGTTGCTATGGCTGGATGCATCCTTTCTAACACCAACTACTTTTTGTCATGGAGTGTTCTGGGCACTTTTAGGAAAACACCCCACCTCAACTGAATGGGGTTGCAATAGAAAGGAGAATTAATCCCAGGCGTTGCGGGACAGAGTGTAGGAAGGGCATCCAGCCTTAGAAATCATATCAAAGATAAGAACAGAGGTCGGCAGAGCCCAGCAGCTCATTTGATCCTGTTTGACCATTCAAACCATCCAACAGGGAAAATTATGATAATGGTATACGTGTGTGTGTGTGTGTGTATTTTGTTGCAACTAGGGAGAGTCATTATGCCAATGCTAATAGCACACATACTCATTCAATTCCACTCCTTTATTAGTAGGAAATTGGTTAAATATCCAACTAACTAATCGATTGTTAGTTTAACTTGGTTAAACAATCACTCATTTTTCTTGTTTTTGTATGATTCTTCTCTTTTTCTCTCCCCATTCTCTCTCTCTCTCTCTCTCTCTCTCTCTCTCTCTCTCTCTCTCT
>NC_069001.1:34991708-35005051 GCF_001194135.2 Octopus bimaculoides
ATTATATTATATATTGTATATTCCATATTCTATACCCCACATTAGTTCTGCAGGAATATAAATAAAACATAAAAAACAGACAGTGTTGGAACTCTTTTAAGCAAAATAATATATATATATATATACACATATATACATACATATATATATATGTGTGTGTGTGTGTGTGTGTGTGTGTGTGTGTGTGTATGTATGTACATATGTATGTGTGTATATATATATATATATATGTGTGTGTGTGTGTGTGTGTGTGTGTATATATATATATATGTATATATGTATATATATATATAATGCTTCTTTAGAATTGTAGTTCTTGAAGATAGAATGGAAACAAAATGATGAACAGCCTTAATTGATTTTCAAATTTTATGGGTTCTCATCAGAAGTGTTCACATCACCTGACCAATTCCAGAGAAACAAGTAAATGGTGTTATTCTCTTGTAGTCCAAGGAAGACGGTTGTGCAATATCTTGCTGAACAACCGGCAATAAATCAGCTGTTGGTGGGGATTAAATGTTAGTGCCGAACATTAACTCATTCCCTCCATCAGATCAACGTGGCCGGAACAGGTTCTCTATGTACCACATGTCAGGTGTTGAAGCGATTGCAGAACAATGTGAGATGAAGTGTATTGCTCAAGAACACAATGTATCACTTGGTCCAGGAACTGAATCCATGATCTTGTGATTGTTAGCGCAACACTTTAACCGCTGGGTCATGTACTCTCAGAGAAACATGTAGCTAATCTGTTTATGTCTGCAGCAAATCTGGTGACCTTGGAGAAATAGACAGATAAGCATTCTGTAAACATTGATGATGTTAATAAAAGATATGAATGTCAGGTTTCCACACAAATTTCACAGGTACACATAGATATATACCACAGGATATGAAAATCTCTCTCTCTCTCTCTCTCCAGGTATCCATGTATCTCCTCTACAGCAAGATACCTGTTTTTATGTCTCTGTCACACTCTAACCTGTCATCATCTGACACAAGATCCCCTCCTTCATTTCCCCCTCCCCTCTCAAATGATTTTTGTCTTGCAAGTTACTCAGTGACCCTGCCAGTGCTTATACCATGTGGAAAGCATCCAGTCTAGACTGTAAAGTGGTTGCCCTTTGGAAGGACATCCAGTTGTAAAGACCTTGCCAAAACTGACCTCACCTGTACTTGGGCCATGTAAAAAGCACTCAACCCACTTTGCGGAGTGGTTGGCATTCGGAAGGGCATCCAGCTGTAAAAGCCGTGCCAAAACTGACCTTGCCTGTGCTGGTTCCACGTAAAAAGCATTCAGTCCACTCTGCAGGGTGGTTAGTGTTAGGAAGGGAATCCAGTCATAAAAACCCTGCCAAAACAGACACAGAAATCTGATGCAGTCTTCTACCTGGCCAGCTCCTCTTAAATCGCCCAACCCATGCCAGCGTGAAAGGCAGACGTTAAATAATGATGATGATGAGTTCATCAGTCCCGAGTTATTCATCAACATGTGGCTGTCACAAAAGCGACTTACTCATGGTGCCGTGGACAAAATTTGTTAAATGCAACTATAATGGGAACAGGGACGTCAGGTTGCGCATTAAAATATTAAAGATCTGATGTCCCAGCATGGCCAGTACCACACTGGTTTGAACCAAATGTGATTTCCGTGCAATGCAGTTTTTAGTACTTTTCCATTACAACACACAAACAAAAATTAATATAAATAGTGTTATGTGTTTATATATTTGAGTGGGTGTACATATATATGTTTGTTGCCTGTAAGTATATATATATATGTATATAATATATTTATATATCTATCTATCTATATGTATATATATATATATATATAAGTGCTTTCATTAATATATATGATCACATGTAGGTGTATATATCCTTATAAAATCTGTGTAGATGTATATAAGCAAGTGTGAAGTTCTCTCGTTTCTTTTATACAAGCATATGTTAATGCATATACAGACATACATATATACACACACACACATATATATATAGAAATGTATGTATGTATATATATATATGTATAAATGTGTATATATATATGTATAAATGTATATATATATAAATGTGTATGTATAAATGTATGTAAATATATATATGTAAATGTGCGTAACTTTATACATGTGTATATGCATATGTGTTTATGTATATACTGTTGTATGTTTATATTCATATATGCACACACATGAACCTAGCAATGAAGCATGTAGCTCAACAGTGGATTCATTTATTAGTTTAGTTGTCCATATAAATAGAGACCAACATAATACAAAACTATTAAACTGACTTCAAAGAAATCGGATACATATTTAAAGCCATATGTACACATAGATGCTTGTTTATCTGCACACCCACACACACAAACATTCATGCATTCACACGGAGCTCCATCTATGGAAATACATAGCAACTGTTGCACTTCTCTATAGTATGTACATAGATGACAGTTTGTGGTAACATGTGTATATATTATCATAATAATATATGTAGGTATATATAATATATAATGTTTCCTGTGTATACTAACCACTCACACGTATGTTGATACACACATACATAGAAATAGAATGTTAGCTTGTGTATTACTCTCTTTCTCTCTCTATGTTCCTATCCATCCAGTAGTCTGTCTGTCTGTCTACCTGTCTGCCTGTCTATCTATCTATCTATCTGTCTGTCTGTCTATCTATCTATCTCTGTCTATCCACCCATATGTCTAGCTATCTGCCTGTCTGTCCGTCCATCTGGCCATCCATCCATCTCTCTGTTTACCTCTCTCTGTATGTCTCTCTTTCTCTCTCCCTCTCACTGTTTATGTCCATCCATCCATCTATCTATCTATCTATTTTGTCTATCCATCCATCCATCTATCTCTGTTCATCCATCCATCTGTCCATCAGTCCATCTATCCATCAGTCTGTCCATCTGTTTGTCTGTCTGTCTATCTATCTGTCTACCTCTGTCTGACTTGTGTCAAGTCCAACAGGAAACGGTGTTTCCTAGGGCTAAATAACAGTAGCATTCTTCCCATTTATGGAACTGTCACATTAAGTTGACAACATTCTATCACTTTATGACTCTCTCTTTCTCTCTCTCTATCTCTCTCTCTCTATTCATCCATCTGTCTGTCCGTCCATCCATCTGTCCATCCGTCTGTTTCTCTGTCTGTCTGTCTATCCATCTGTATACCTCTATCTATCTGTATCTCTCTCTCTCTCTGTTTATCCACCTGTCTGTCCGTCCGTCCGTCCGTCCATCCATCCATCCAGCCATCCATCCATCTTCGTCTATCCATTCATCCATCTATCTATATCTATTCATCCATCCATCTGTCTGTCCGTCCATCCATTCATCTGTTCCTCTGTCTGTTTATCTGTCTGTTTATCTGTCTGTCTATCTGTCTACCTCTGTCTGTCTGTCTACCTCTGTCTGTCTGTCTACCTCTGTCTGTCTGTATCTCTCTCTCTGTTTATCCACCTGTCTGTCCATCCATCCATCCATCCACCCTTCATTCTACTTATCTTTGTCTATCCACCCATCCGTCTATTTATCTACTATATCTGTCCATCCATCTGTCCGTTCATCAATCTATCAACCTACCTACATGTACGTATATGTGTGTGTGTGTGTGTGTGTATACATATATAATATGCATGTATGCTTTTGTACATAATGTTCTATAAAACTTGAGAAAATTACAATTCATGACAAAGTACTCAATAACACAGAAGAGCAGAGATATTTGTTCATTCCTACGACAGCACTTATGCTTCATTCAAATTTCAGAAATCATCTGAGTGTGTCCGTGTCCCACCATCACTTGACAGTCGGTGTTGGTTTGCTTATGCCCCTGTAACTTAGCAGTTTAGTAAAAGTAAGCGCTAGAATAAATACCAGGCTTTATGAAAAAAAAAAAGAAGTGAGATAAGAAAATGGTAAGCACAGGAGGTCGATTTGTCTGATCAAACCCTTACAAGTGGTGCACCAACATGACCCCCACCCCCCCACACCGCAATCCAATAACTGAAATAAGTAAAAGATAAGAGACAATTTATCTGCTTCTCTAAGTATTTTGTCATCCAGTACTCTTCCTGAAGGGGACAAACATTTCATCCCCGATCCTTCTTTTGCTTGATAAATACAAATTACATAAAATCTTCTGCCCAGCGTCGCCTTCCTGGCACTTGTGCCGGTGGCACGTGTAGAGACATTCGAGCGAGATCGTTGCCAGTGCCGCTGGACTGGCTCCTGTGCAGGTGGCACGTAAAATACACCATTTTGAGCGTGGACGTTGCCAGTACCGCCTGACTGACCTTCGTGCCAGTGGCATGTAAAAGCACCCACTACACTCTCGGAGTGGTTGGCATTAGGAAGGGCATCCAGCTGTAGAAACATTGCCAAATCAGATTGAAGCCTGGTGTAGCCATCTAGTTCACCAGTCCTCAGTCAAATCGTCTAACCCATGCTAGCATGGAAAGTGGACGTTAAACGATGATGATGATTCTAGTAAAATAAACATTTAATTAAAGCTCGTTTGAGTTATAATTACCTTAGTAGTGAAATTCAGATAATTTCTGTACAAGCCTCTGTTTCCTTGTTACTAAACACGTTTCTCCGTTTCCTGCCTTAGTTCTCTGTCAAAATCCAAATCCCGCTTCAACTAAATGCTCTTATTCTGCTAAGCTTTTAATTCTCCAAATTCCTCGTAAAATTCATTACAGTTTTTCAATATATTTTCAATCATTCAATACGCACACAATTCCTACAGATTCTGCAAAAGCCAGCTTCCTAATCCTGGTTTTCAATTTACCTGTCAGATTACAGAATTTAGTACTTTCCAAAAACAAAAACAAAAAACAAAGAAACAAAAAACTGAAAGAAAAAAAACAAAATAGAAACAAGGATAAAATGTTTTTTGAGTTAATAAAATGTAGAGTAAAAATTTAATTATAGAAGTTGTTGCTTTCTTTTCCTTTTTTCCCCCTCCTCAGCAATAACGAGCTGGACTCAAAATAAGTTATTTATGTTATGTTAGATTTTAAAACACTCAGTGAGGTTCATAAGCTTGCTTTCCAGCCATTCCCACTGTGCTGTACCTTGGGCAAGTGTCTCCAACCACAGCCATGGGCTGACCAATGCTTTGTGAATGAACTCGGTGGATGAGAACTTTGAGGAAACACGTTGTGTGCATGTATGTGTGTATGTAACTATGCACATGCTGTTGAAGATCTTTTCCCTGTCTTTGGACTTTTCCCTTTTTCTTTTCTGATGAAGAGCTATGCTTGAAATGTCAAAAATTCTCTCCTTGTACTGAGCACCAAACTAATACATTCCTTGTGCATGTCCTCCTGTTGTTTGTTATTGTTAATCTTATTGTTTGTTTATTTGATTTGACTATATATATACATACATACATACATATATATACATATACACATATACACATATACGTGTATATATATATATATATATATATATATATATATATATATATATATTATTGTGAGGTAGGTTGGTTTATGGGGTTACACTGGGTCTCTCACTCATAAGGAGTTTAGCCTTACGCCATACCTTCAGACCCCAAACACTGCTGGCCCGAGACCTAGATATATGGGGAAGCCTTCCCCCCACCATAACTCAGCAGTTCAGCAAAAGAGCCCAATAGAATGAGTACAGACGTCAAATAAAAAAAAAGGAAGAACTAAGTACTGGGTATCAATTTATTCAGCTAAACCTTTCAAAGCAGTGCCCCAGCATGGCCCAGTCCAAAGCCTTAAACAAGTAAAAGACACATTTTCAAGCCTAGAATTGTTGTGGATTGAAGTCTTAGCAAACACAAGATGGTAGTTCAGAACTAATACTTCACCTATTTTACCAATAAATTGGCAGCTAGTAATATTGCTTTTTTCTTTCTTCCTTTTCTTTTCACAAGATCACTTATCATCCTTCGTTACCCATAATTAATTTCCTAATTACATGTGTTGTATGTATGTCACATTTTATATCCACTATTTAATTATATGTTTTGCTTGGCTTATGATTCTTAATGTCTACTTTTATGCTCTTTCTGTCTCCCTATCTATCTATCTATACCTGTCTATCTATCTATCTATCTATCTATCTATCTATCTATCTATCTATCTATCTATCTATCTATCTATCTATCATCTCTGTCTATCTATCTATCTATCTATCATCTCTGTCTATCTATCTATCTATCTATCTATCTATCTATCTATCTATCTATCTATCTATCTATCTATCTATCTATCTATCTACCTACCTACCTACCTACCTATCTATCTACCTGCCTATCAATCTCTGTGTTTATCTATCTATCGATATCTGTCTTTCTTCACAGTTCAGAATAAAATGCCTTATTTTTTTCTTGTTTCTTTTTGTTTTTCACACCTAATTTGTTTATCTCATGTTTGTTTGTTCTTTACATTAATTAATTTATTTAGTTATCCACTTAATGATTTACTTTTGCCTACTTCAAAAGAATTTCTTAATTCAGACACGAAAGCCTTTTCCTTCGTCTTCTTATTCATTCAATTATTTGTTTGTTTACTGATTACTGATTATTATTATTATTATTATTATTATTATTATTATTATTATTATTATTATTATTATTTGCAACAAATTAAAGCATGTTCCAAGAGGTATTGGTGAATGAGTGGAACTGTTTGTTCAGGATGGACCCAAACAACTAGCAAAGACCAACAATCTAACTTCTTCCCCTTCCTCCTCTTCCAGTCCTTCCCCCTCCTCCTCCTCTTCCTTCACCTTCTCACTTGTTTCAACTAAAATTAATCATTAATCTCCACAAACCTCTGTAAATTATTTTCTTTTAATCATTCTATTTTACAAATCAGCCAAGGATTTTGGGTGGGTGAGGGGTGCCTTTTGGTGGGTGGGGTGCCTTTTTTTCAGTGCCACTTGGACATGAGCTTTGATGAAATAAAAACCTCCTCTTTCTTCTTCTTCTTCTTCTTCTTTTTTTTTCTTCTTTTTTTTTCTTCTTCTTCTCATCATTACCATTGTTATTATTTATTATCATTAGTAATGAAAATAACATCAACAGCAACACCATTAATATTAATGATGGTAATAATAATAATAATAATAATAATAATAATAATAATAATAATAAAGCATACCACCACTGTCACCTTCACTACTACATTAACCAGCAACAACAACAACAACAGCGGTGGTTGTGGTTATTAAAACATTTTGACATCTTTTTACCTAAATAGATGTGACATCAAAAGTTACTCCTGACATGTTCCCCCCCCCCGCAACCAGCACCACCACTGTGACCATCCCCACTGTTCACCTATTTCCTTTAAATAGGTCAAGCGATACTGTAACCTCTCCCACTGTTTCACCCCCCCTCCTCCCCTCCAAAATGATCCCTTCCTCTCTTGCCTTTTTGCTGTAATAAATAACCCACCTTCTTCTGAACAAATTTCTTGCAGCTAATTTGATAAGGTGTTTAAGGCGATGAGCTGGATAAAATGCTTAGCAGTATTTCGTCAGCAGTTACGTTCTGAGTTCAAATTCCACCGAGGTCACCTTCTCGAGTCATACTGATTCATAAGGTCTGGTTTCCTGGTTTCCATGGCGAACAAATTCCCCACTTGGATGGGATGCTGGTCCATCACACAGTTACTCCTTTTTGTCAGCTGAATGGACTGAAGCAACGTGAAATGTAGTGTCTTGCTCAAGAACACAATGCGTCACCTGGTCCAGTAATCGAAACCACAATCTCATGATCATGAGTCCAATACCCTAATCACTAAGCCATGTGCCTCCACAGAGAGACTGAACCTAGAGCCATGTAGTTGGGAAGCAAACTTACCACAAAGCCATGCAGAAATTTGGAACGAATGCAGCTACACATTCTGTCAAGAAAATGCTCCGACAGTTCTGTCAACAGGTCGTTGGCTTCGTGCAGGCCTCTATAGACAGGTGCAGGCATGGCTGTATGGTTAAGTTTTCTTGTCAAACACAGGCTTTGAGTCCAGTCTCACTGTGTGGTACATAACAGATGTGTGATCCTGGCTTGGAAAAGAATAGAACAATCCTTGGTTCCTCTCTGTTTATGGCACTTTAGTTGATCAAATGAAGGATCAATTAAATATGCATATTGCTATGTGTATCAAATGGGTCAGACCAGTCTATTTGAAATGTGTGTAAGCTAATTAAATCATTGATAATGCACCACCAGTCTTTATATTTTCCCTAATATACTCTTCGGTTAATACACTGAATTTAATTGGTGCTCAGCCTTCAGATTTACAAATTGAATTTCTTACAGGAAACGAATAACAATGCATATAAATAAACATCAGTTGAGTACTGAGATCGAGGAAAATCCCCAAATTTCAGGCCTTGTGATTATAGCAGAAAGAAGAATTATTATTATTATTATTATTATTATTACTCTTAGTGTCTCTACCATTTCCTAATAATATCTTACTGTTTACATCATATTTCAGCCCAGTTACTATCACTATTATAATTGCTAGGACTATTACTATCACTGTTTTTATAATATCCTTTGTTACTCCACCCCAGAGGAAATGAGTAAGCCATGCTACCACACATTTAATAATCTTCTCTGAAGAGATGAACGTTGCCACAACTGGTCATGTTGTAAGAACACAATACAATGAACAAGTGTGTGTGTGAAGGTCAACTATATTATTGCAATGTGCATTCGTGTCTATTGATGCAATTTATTCATTCAACACACACAAGCACAGTCATATATGCACATAGTGTAAATATATATATTGATACATATATATACATACATATATATATATATAAATACAGACATATATATATGTATGTATGTATATATTCAAAAGTAAATAAGCTACGCAGGAGTGTTTGATATGGCTATGTACGTGAGAAAGACTCTCTATGTGTGTGTGTATCTGTGTGTGTATGGATGTATATGAAAATGTAATTTATGTATGCGTGTGTATGTGTACGCATGAGCATTGATTTCTTCTTTCTCATTAATAAATCCTGTTTGGTTTCTCTTTCTAATTCATGCCTTTGATCTATCTATTAATCTCAAATACAATTTATCTAAAACAGGCGCAATATATGTATACTCGTGTCTAGTTAAGCAAGTATGTATGTATGTATGTATTTGTATGCTTAATGTCTGTTTAGACATTGGTGTATGTAAGCACACACACACACATATATGTAGGTGTTTGCATTATGTAAGTAACATAAGTACATAGATGTATGTATGTAAGCATATATATATATATATATATATATATATATATATATATATATACACGGAAATTGAAACTGATTGAGAGAGAGAGAGGTGTCTGCATATATGTAAATACAATTTTTTGTATGTTAGTAGATTTATATTTATGTGTTTATATGTGTGTAGGTTTGTGTGTGTGTATATATATACATGTGTGTATATATATACATGTGTGTATATATATACATGTATGTATATGTATATAGATAGATGTATATATATATATATAAGCACACGCACACACACACACACACACACACACACACACACACATATATATATATACATATACAGATACATTAATATACATACAAATAAACATACATGCATGTATACATGTATGCATATATATATATATATATATATATATATATATATACACTCACACATGCACACGCACACATATTTGTATATGCATGTATACATACAATGTGTGTGTATGTGAATCCATGTGTGTGTACATGCATATGTTTGCGTCTACATGTATGTGTAGGTCAGTTACATACATTGGGATGTTGCATCCATGTGACCAATGACGCAGGTTATTTATTCAACACACACAGAAATTTAACATAGCACCAAATATATATAAAAAACACTAATTCGGAAATGGGGAAGAGAAATGAATGGCGACAAAATAAATAACTAACCAAATAAACAAACAAACAAACAAACAAGAC
Organism: Octopus bimaculoides; assembly: GCF_001194135.2. Classification (NCBI taxonomy): domain Eukaryota; kingdom Metazoa; phylum Mollusca; class Cephalopoda; order Octopoda; family Octopodidae; genus Octopus; species Octopus bimaculoides. Next base: position 35,001,699 of record NC_069001.1, read on the forward strand.
AAGATACAAAATACATTGCATGATGGGTAAACAATCCCAACATGCAACGTAAGCAATGGAAATTGTTGATGTTACGATAAAATGGATTCAACTGAAGGAAATAACAAGACAATGGCGTGTAAAACAAGGAAGATACTTGGATGAGATAGTTTCTATGAAATGGGATATGTTTTCCTTGCATAATATTACCAAATTTCCTTTTATTTATTTACAATATATAGAAACAAATATATAAACGCTTGTAGAATACATACACACAATACATAAAGGTTTGATGATGCAAACAAGGAAATTGAATTCAAAACAGTATATATATATATATATTTTTATATTTTTATATATGTACACGCACGTATGTGAATTGCTAGATTGTGAGTTCAATTCCCAGCTAGCACCTTGTGTTCTTGAGCAAGACACTTCATTTCATGTTGCTCCAGTCCCCCTTCGATCAGTGTGGAGTGTTGGCCTGTTCACCGAGCCAGCAAGGTGGCATCATTCAAAGGCTAAAATAATGCAAACATTCATTGATAGTCTGGTCATTCATGCTCACGTGATACCCACATATATATACATACATACATACATATATATATATATTTTGCTTGTTTCAGTCATTTGACTGTGGCCATGCTGGAGCACCGCCTTTAGTCGAACAAATCAATCCCAGGATTTATTCTTTGTGAGCCTGGTACTTATCCTATCAGCTCTTTTGCTGAACTGCTAAGTTATGGGGACATAAACACACCAGCATCAGACATCAAGTGATGGTGGCAGGGGATAAACAGAAACTCACACACACACACACACACACACACACACACACACATATATGACGGGCTTCTTTCAGTTTCCGTCTACCAAATCCACTCACAAGGCTTTGGTCGGTCCGTGGCTATAGTAGAAGACACTTTCCCAAGGTGCTATTCAGTGGGACTGAACCCAGAACCATGTAGTTGGTAAGCAAGCTATTTACCAAACAGCCATGCCAGTGCCTATAAAAGTCAACCTCAGCGGAATCTGAACTTAGGACATAACGGTAGATGAAATACCAATAGGCATTTCACCGACGTTCTAATGGTTCTGCCATCTCCTCGCCCTGTCCAGACACATTTTAATGTTTTCTATGTGTATATGTATGTTTTGTTTGTAATCATCCATGTCTATCAACAACAACAATAATATTATTAAACTTTAGAAAGTTGGATATTAAACTTGCTTTATTTCAACATTTCAGAAGTTTCTCTTTCAAATTCCTTTTGTTTTAATTGAAAGTTTTATCTCATTTATTCCCCAACTGTTTTTTTTTCAAACTTTCCCCCCTTTCACACCATTACAAAGTCACCAACCAACCATTCGACTGACCGACCTACCAGCTTCCATTAGAACATAAATAAGTAAATAAATAAATAATTTTGTTGACCTTTGATGGGTTGGTTCTAGATATTTATTTAATATCCTCTTGATGTCTCACAAAGACATTTGAAATATTTCATTAAATTTCCTTCACAATATTGAAATATAAACATCTTCCTTCTCTACTTTATTTCCTTTTTGGATTTGGCTTTGCAAGAATCTTGATGTGAAATCGTGTGCTGAAGCTGATTTTGTTGTATCTTGGTGGGGTCATTATGCCAATAAACACACACACACACACACACACACACACACTGGTTCTATTTCACTTCACTACTACGACTAATAGCAATAATGATAATACCCCCAACACCACCGCCTCACCACTACTACTACTACCTTTACCACCACCACCACCACTGTGAATCAGTGAGTTGGTGTTTGTCTTCATATTCTGAGTTCAAATTCTGCCAAGGTCAACTTTGCCTTTGATCATTTCGGAGTCGATGCAATAAGTACCAGTTACGCACTGGGTTCCATGTAATCAACCATCCCTCCCCCAAATTTTCAGGTCTTGTGCCTATAATAGAAAGGATTATTACTGTTATTATTATTATTATTATTATTCTTAAGGCAGTGAGCTGGCGTAATCGTTAGCACACTGGACGAAATGCTTTAGTGTTGTTGCTGCATTCTGAGTTCAAATTCCACCAAGGTTAACTTTGTTTTTCATCCTTTTGGGGGTTGATAAATTAAGTACCAGTGACACACTGGGGTCGATGCAATTGATTAGTCCCCTCCCCCAAAATTCCAGGCTTTGTGTCTTTTGTAGAAAAGATTATTATTATTATTATTACTACTATCATTGGGCATGTCATTGAGATCTCCTGACTTAAACAGCTTTTTTACTTTCTCAGTTTTTAGATGCTTCAGGATTGAGTAGCTTCGAGTACAAACACAGGCAAATGGTTGCACAACCCCTGGTTTACTCAATTCCGTGCTACTAAAACCTACTTAACAATCAATGTAATCTTCAAGCCGTGGGCACACAGTTTGTCCAAACCACACCCCCAGACCCTAAGTATCACAGCAAGGATTTCCTTGACAAGGGAATATCTTCTACTATTGCCCACACTACAGTTGATCTGTTTGAAAGTACATCTGTACTCTTCCATCAAATGATATAGCCAGTTATAAATCATTGTTGCGTGATATTTTTTCAATACAAATCACATGATATCGACATCCATAAAAACATCAATTTTCTATTTATTTATTTATTTTTTTTTTTATTATTGAAGTGCTCCAAAAATTGATAAATAGATCTCTTTCTCATTCTTCACTGTTGACCCTGGCTTTCAGAGGAATTACCAATACCTATCAAGAACATTACCCTGTAATAATAATTCTCACCAAGCCTTGGTAGTCCTTACATTATTGTTGACAGCTCCGTAACAAAAGACTGTAAGGGTGTATGTGAACTTATCCGATCAATACTGCTGACACTTTGGAATCGGACTCAATTCAATGACTTCTGAAAGGTAAATTTGTCTCCAGATATTAATACACACACACACACACACACACACATATATATCATCATTGTTATTACTCTTTTACTTGTTTCAGTCATTTGACTGCGGCCATGCTGGAGCACTGCCTTTAATCAAACAAATCGACCCCAGGACATAATCTTCGTAAGCCTAGCTCTTATTCCATCGACTTCTTCTGTCGAACCGCAAAATTATGGAGATGTAAACACACCAACGTTAGTGTCAAGCACAAATGCATACATATATATGTATATATGTAAATATATATGACAGGCTTCTTTCAGTTTCCATCTACTAAATCCACTCCCAAGGCTTTGGTTGGCCTGAAGCTATAGAAGGCAACACATAGCCCAAAGTGCCCCACAGTGGGACTGAACTAGAACCATGTTGATGGGAAGCAAGCTTCTTATCACACAGTCATGCCTGTGCTTATATATATATATATAT
>NC_069001.1:35005422-35006976 GCF_001194135.2 Octopus bimaculoides
TATATATATATATACGGGGCGGGTCAATAGTAGGTTTACAGTTATCACATAGGCAATTTAACTTTCTTTTATAACATCTTATTACATTTTAATTTCTATCTTACAAACTGAAAAGGGAGCTTAACAAAATTAACTAAACTGGAGACAGTGAAGATACTACACAGATGGTGTGGGAACTGGGTGGAATTGTGTGAAGACTTCAGAAACTGAGGAAATCATGTGGAAACAATGTGGAAATGACATGGAAACTTCATGGGAAATGGGTGGAAATTTGTAGATGCTAGATGGAAACAGTGAGGAGGAAACTACATGGGAAAATGAGTGGAAATTGCATAGAAACTGTGTGGAAATAGTGTAGCAACTGAATGGAAAATGGGTGGAAACTTATAGATGCTAGATGGAAACAGTGTGGTGGAAACTACATGGAAAATGAGTGGAAATTGCATAGAAACTGTTTGGAAATAGTGTAGCAACTGAATGGAAAATGGGTGGAATTTGTGTAGATACTAGATGGAAACTGCAAATTGTGTGGAAACTGTGGAAACGGTGCAGGAAGTGCTTGGAAAATGGATGGAAATTGCATAGAAACTGTTTGGAAACAGTGTGGAAAGTGTTAGAGGTATTACTTGTTGTTCTTGTGTGGTAGACTTCATGTCATTCTATTTAGTACTGAGGTTCCTTCAGCAGAGCCTTTGGCATAAGCCTTTTCCAGACAGGTGTCGGGCCTCAAGGTAAACATTGTTACTTCAGTTTCTGCACCACCAGTTTCAGAAGCTCTATAAAGGGGTCATGTGAACTGCTTCCTTTTTTTCCTCTTAAAAAAAAAGAAGACTACAAAAAGAAAAAAAAAAAAAACCCTAGAAAATTTCCTGACCTATTTTGTTGAAGCTATATTAATATCTCCCTATGAACTGGTAGCCGTGTTTGAAAGGGATCGAGTGGTTCGGACATCGATATATGTATTTATACATACACAAACGTGTGTGTATGTTGTGTGCATGTATACTCACACACACACACACACACACACACAAACACAGTGGTGGCATATTGATTTTACATTTAAGAAAACTGCGAGTAAATAGACTAAGGTTCTTTGTTTTTATTTTTGTCCCCCCCTCCTCTCTTCCCAAAGCAAAAACACTATCAGTATTAGTGGCTTCATCACCATCATCATCATCATCATCATAGTCATTATCGTCGTTGTCATCATCATCATCACCATTATCATCATCATCATCATTGTTTACATCATCGTCATCATCATTGCTGTCCCCACCGCTACCACCATCATCATCTTTATGGTTGATTGTTACCGTCATCACCATCATCATTATCAGCATCAGCTTCATCAATCACGTCTGTCGTTGTCATCATTCTCATCATCAGTGTCATCAATCACCATCATCGTTAACATCATCACCGTCATCATCTTCATGCTTGATTGTTACCTTCATCATCATCATCGTTATCAGCATCAGCATCATCAATCACGTCTGTCGTCTTCATCATTCTCATCATAAGCACCATCAGTCACCTCTTTCATCATCATCA
>NC_069001.1:35008505-35009310 GCF_001194135.2 Octopus bimaculoides
CACCACCACCACCACCACTACCACCATATCCACCACCACCACCACCACCACCATTACTACAACTATCTCTGTTTCTATGACTATGACCACAGCCACCACCACCACGACCATTACTGTCACTACTAGTGCCGCCACATCAATACCACTACCACTTCCACCACCACCACCACTGTCATCATCACTTCCACCACCACTACCACCATCACCACCACATTCACTTCCACCACTACCACTACCAGTACCACCTCCACCACCACTAATACCACCACTAACGCTACCACCACCACTACTACCACCACTATCACCACCACCACTTTCACCACTACTATCACCACCACTAACACTACCGCCACAACTACCACTACCACCATCATCAGGTATCACTACTAACACTACCACCACCACTGCTATCACCACTACCACTTCTACCACTACTACCACCACCTCCGTCATTACCACTATCACTTCACCAACATCACCATCACCACCACCACCATCACCACCACTTCCGTCACCACCACCCCACTTCAAGCACCACTGCCACCACTTCTATCACCGCTACCACCGTCAGCACCACTAACACCATCCTCAGGACTACTGCCAACTCTAGAATAACAGCCACCATCGCCACCACTGCCACCACCACCACCACCACTATCATCACCACCACCGCTGCCACCACTGCCGTCACCATCACCACCAATAGTAAGCTTTTCCCCACCACCTCCATCACTACAAATATAGCCAAAAAAACCCACCTCTGACCTCTAACAATGATATACAATAAACCACAATAGCAATAACA
>NC_069001.1:35009582-35022407 GCF_001194135.2 Octopus bimaculoides
CCCCCAATCGCCCCCCCCTTCCTAAAAATAAGAGATGAAATAGGAGGATAAGAATAGGAGAAAAATACCCAATTTATGTGATGTACTTGTATATTCAAATATACATACATGTGTATATATATATATATATATATATACATATATATGTATATATGTATATATATTCTTTTATGTTTTTGCTTGTTTCAGCTGTTTGACTGCTGCCATGCTGGAGCACTGCCTTTAGTCGAGCAAATCAACCCCAGGACTTATTCTTTGTAAGCCTAGTACTTATTCTATCGCTCTCTTTTGCTGAACCGCAAAGTTATGGGGATGTAAACACACCAGCATCGGTTGTCAAGCAATGGTGGGGGGACAAACACACACACACACACACACACACACACACACACACACATATATATGACCATTTCCATTTGGCATTATGCCATGCTTGTGAGGAAGACCCATCAAGCAAAGTAAAACCACAGTCATTGCAGATGGTGCTGTCACACAAATGGCACCTATGCCGGTGGTAAGTAAAACCACCCATTACACTCTCGGAGTGGTTGGCATTAGGAATGGCATCCAGCCGTAGAAAAAAATGCCAAGACATACTGGAGTCTGGTGCAGCCTTCCAGCTTACCAACCTTGGTCAAACTGGGTGCTTTTCATGTGGCACCAGCATTAGTGAGGTCACCTTGCAAAGAAGTGACTTACAAGTGTTTCTTAATTCTTTTGATAGAACATTGAAGTGCACAATCTATTGCAGCATTTGGTCCTTACTTTAGATGGGGTCGACAGTACCTTTGGTATTACACAATGGCATCCAGTATGAGCATTTGTATATAACCTGAAGTTAGGTACAGACTTTCCAGAATTTTCCTTATGTACATGTGTTACTTATCTCTTGTGCCTTCATTTCAGGGAGTAAAGCTGTAGTTTTTCCACCTCTACCAGTTGTTCATCAGCTGCACTATGGCTGTCTTTATAGTGTCATAGCAAGGGATTGTTTAAAGGTCCACTTTGACTCAATGTGATGGCCATAGTCGAGAGCAATAGTCCAGGCAGCTGAGAAGAAAGGTCTTCCTCAGAGTCTACACGACTTCTTGGCTTCTTATCTTGAAGGACCTTACTATCCATTCTGCTACTTGTTTTCTCTTCGTCTATAGGACATATGAAGACATCCTAACCCCTACTGATTCTCAAGTTTCTCATTGTCTGCATCTCAGGAATTACTGTGTCTTCTCATCCTGTATAGGCAGGCTGTGGAGAATTTGCAAGCTGATAGCACAGTGGTTAAAGTTTTCTGGTATTCAGTTGCATGCTGTTCAGTTCGACCCACTTGAAGATTGCATTTGGGTCCTGCTGCAAGCTTGTGTCAGTGCCGGTGTTCTTTGCTGCTGGTGATCAGTTTGTATCATCAGTGTAACCAGTGACACTGGCTGTCTGAGTGACCATGAGTGACCAGAGACAGTTTCTAGAAACAGTAAGGAATGGCCCTAGGGTGTGTGTGTGTGTATGTATATATATATGTATATAGAACATATAAATCACATATAAATATATATATGTATATATATATGACACACACACACACATATCTATAAAACTTATATATATATATATATATATATAACATATATATATATATAACATGCATATACATTTATATATGTATATATAACATCTTTTTATCTATATATGGGCACATACAAATATATATGCATGTACACACATACACATGTACACACATACATGCAAGTATATGGATATACACACACACATACAAACATCCATATATTGTATATACATATCTATAGATATATATATATATTGATTTCATAAGTAATATTTCATTATCAAACTGAGAGAGAGAGAGAGAGAGAGAGAAAGAAAGAGAAAGAGAATGAGGGAGACATGGTGGGGAGAGGAAACGAAAGCCTCATTTCATTTCAGCAGCTCAATAGAATATCGGATAATTTTAGTTCAATATCAAAAGCTATCACATCGTTCCAGCATGAAAGAAAGCATTCACAGCTTTATAGCTAACAAATGGAGCATCGATTTGCTTGTATGTGTGTGACAAACCCACAAGTCAGCTCAAGAAATGTTGTCTTTCATCTCTGGGCTTTCAGATCTCTAGGCCAGTTCTTTAGATCTGTTTGTGTACGTCCGTGTCTGTGTGTGTGTGTGTATGCATGAGTGTGTGCGTGAATGTCTGCCAACTTGCATGACCTTACAATCCAAGGTATTCTCGCTCTCTCTCTCTCTCTCTCTCTCTCTGTCATTTATGTTGTCTGCTGTCTGATAGGGTTCTTTAAATGTCTGTCTGTCTGTCTGTGTCTGTGTGTGGGAGTGTGTATGTATGTATGTATTTATGGTTCTGTCTTCATCTCTTTGTGTATATAGGTATATGTATACATATGTATATTTATGTGTATATTTATAAATATGTACACACACACACAGACATACACATTTATGTGTGTCTGCATATATATTTCATATATATATATGTATGTATGTATATATATGTCTGTGTGTGTGTGTGTGTGTGCATGTGTGTATTTATAGATATTTATTTATATATATATATATATATACACACACATGCACACACAAATACCTACATATATATATATATATACACACATATACTTGTACACATAAATACATACATCTATACATGCATACGCATCTCTCTCTCACCCACCTCTCTCTCCCTCCCTCTACCTCCCCCTCCATCCGTCTGTCTCTCCCCCTCCCATCCGACCCCAAGTGCAAACAGCTGACTCTGTAAAGTAGTGCTTTATCTCTCAGACAAGGGAAAGTCTATTCGACATTATTATTCAGGCACATTTATAGAAATAAATAGATAAATAAATAAATGAATAAATAGTAATAATGATAAACAAATAAATGAATAAAACAGTACCTATAATAAGATCAAAAACACAAAACAGTAAAGAAATATTGTGACCTATTGAAATATTTCCTACATGTTGAGAAATGAGTGGTATATATATCGTTGAACTGTTGATAATAACCGAAACACAAATATACATTCACACATCCCTATATATATATATATATATATATATATACATACATACATACCTCAAAACACACATGCTCAGACATACACACGCATACATATATGTAGAGAGAGACTCATAGACAAACTCTTGCGTAAACATATCTGTACACATGCACATAAATACACATGTATTTGAATTTAGAATGAGGAGACAAACTTATTCAAATTTTGTGTAATTGTGTCTCTTCATGTATCGATTTATTCAGCGTTGGGACTTCCCTCATCACTCTTTTGCATGTGTATGTGTGTGTTGGGGTGGATTTCAACAAGAGAAATTAATTCATAGCAGAATCAAATGTGTTTGCTTCTTTCGCTTTTTATACAGTACGCAGGGTACACAGGGGCTACTTAGGTCTTGTGAAGTGAGGAAGAGTTCAAATTTTTACTGTGTTAAAATTTCATCAGCACTGTTGGTATATATATATATATATATATATATATATATATATTTGCCATGATAGATCGCTAGCCACTACACATTCTTTGTTTTCTCTCCCTGTTTCTTTCTGTCTTCTTTTCTGTGGAAGAGCGTAGGCTCGAAACGTAAAAAGACTTTTTCACTTCCCAAGCGTTACACTAATACATCTGTTTGTTGTCTACACCACCTATCTTCGTCTTTTTTTTTTTTTTTTGTGTGTATTCTCCCTTCTTACCATATTTTTTCTTGAATACATAGATGTTGTTTTAGCTGATTTTGGAAATATTGAAGAATTTAGGAATGTAATTTTCTCATTATTAATCTTCTGTTTTAAACTTAAATTAAGTTGAAATTTTGATGGAAGATTTTAATTAAGATCATTCTAAAACAGGAAGTTTGTATTATGGAACTAGGGCTGATCATAAGATGGTATGAAAAGGGTTAATCATTATCCAGTGTCAGAGTCTAAGTTTGGGAGACCCTGGATATTGAGAAGAATGCTGTTGGTCCCTAACTGATTCTATTCCCCAGAACAGGTCTGTACTCACCTAGAACAGTAGCACCTGCAATGGTTGCAGGATACACTGTATTACTAAATCACTTTGACCCCAAAATAGGGTCCTAGATTTGACAGCAGCAATTTCTCTTAAGGGCCATAAAATATATCAACCCCCACAACAGTGTTGACACTCAACAAGTGTCAAATAGTGATTGCTGTCTTTGCAGGAGGGAGCTGAAAGTCGAAAGATTATGGAATAACATGGAAGCAATGAAGAAGGTGCTGTCTTGCGGATTAGGATGTGAATACGAAGGACTAAAGGACCAGCCCCAACACAAAACGGTTGCCGAAGAAATTGCATCCTCAGTATGCTATCAGCAGACTGAAAGGGCTAATGGGGTCTAAAACTGGGATCCAGCATAATAATTGGGAAACTGAGAAGACATACTATGGGAATAAGGTGACTTTTTTGGTCAAGTTGGAGACATGACAACCTCCTTGGTGCTGGTGCCACAGCAAAATGCATCCACTGCACTCAGTAAAGTGGTTGGTGATAAGAAGAGCGTCCAGCTCTAGAAAGTATTCCATAACTGAGACATCTGAGCAAGGCATGGCCCTCTAATCTAAGATTGCTATGCCTAATCTTAGCCAGGCCAGTAGACATTAGCTGACGGCATTAACATTGCTCATGTGTAGCAATATGGCTTACTTCTCTCTGCATGCATGCGTGTGTGCACACTGAATGTGGGCTTGGAGAATGATGTCTACGTGTGTGTATCTACAAGTCTGTGCGTATGTGTGTGTGTGGCAAGAGTGTGTACACATACGCACGTGCAAGTGCACACACACACACACACACACGCACGCTCATGCACATTTACACATACTCCAAATGCAATAACTTAACCTTGGTCATTGATCCTTTGAAGAACTCGGTTTCATCTTTTGATGTTCACTCATGCGTGACATCTGTTTCAAGTTAACACTTTTATATACACATATACTCACACACACACACACACAATCTTACATGCACACAAACGCAATCACACATACAGACACACACATACACAATCACACACACACACACACACACATCATGGCACCACAAGAGAAACCAGTTCCTCTTCTCTATCTCAGTAGTTTTGTCTTAAGCTTTTCCTGTTTTCATTGCACTTTCTGTATTTCTTCTTTCTTCTTTTTTATGTATGTTTGTGTTTGTGTGTGTGCATATCTGTATGTATGCAGTGTTGCATTTCATGTGTGCTAATGTGTATATTTTATTTGTTGTGTGTGTGTCTGTATTTATACTGTTCTTGCACTGTGTGTGTGTGTGTGTGTGTCTGTGTATATATCTCATGTGTTGTTTGTTTGTGTGTGTGTGTATATGGTTCATGTTTTGTGTATGTGCATATATATTTCAATTGTGTGTGTGTGTGTATTTCGTATATTTCCTGTATTGTGTGTGTGTATTTTGTGCGTGTGTATATATATATATATATTTCATGTGTTGTTTGTGTGTGTATATGGTTCGTGTTTTGTGACTGTTTGTGTGTGTATATATATATTTCCTGTATTGTGTATGGGTATATTTCCTGTATTGTGTGTTTGTGTATATATTTCCTGTATTGTGTGGTTGTGTATATATTCCATATACTGTGTGTGTGTGTGTGTATATATTTCCTGTATTGTGTGTTTGTGTATATATTCCATATACTGTGTGTGTGCGTGTGTATATATTTCCTGTATTGTGTGTTTGTGTATATAGTTCATGTACTGTGTGTGTGTGCATTTCATGTAATGTGTATGTGTATACAATTCATGTGTTGTGTGTGTATATATGGTTCATGTTTTGTGTGTGAATATATTACATGCACTGTGTATGTGTGTCATTGTGTACTTCATGCATTTTGTGTGTGTGTGTGTGTGTGTGTGTGTGTATGCATTCTGTGTACTACACTCAGAAAGCTATCGATTATCGCTATCCATTTTTTTCTGCTTTTGTTCCCCCACCCTTTTTTCCTGTGATACCCAAGTAGTTGCAAGTGCGGACTTTTTGCTCTATAAATCAAAAATAATAGAGAATTAGGAGCAGAGCAGAGTGGAGGAGGGGGAACGGCGCAGAGCAAAGAGGGATTATTGTGATAGTTGAGGCCTGAGTGAAGTTCAGAAAATTGATGATTAAGTGACATTGAACCTCCACTCGATTTATTAACATGAACATCAATGAATTTTCTAACAAGAAAATCTCTCTGTGGTCACAAAAACCTGATAGAAATAACACCAAAACACCCTCTCAAAATATACCTTTTGGTTTTATATAAGTGTGAAGGTACATGTCCTAGTGACTGAGATGTTGCTCTGATGATAAAAAGATCGGGGTTTCGATTCCTAGACATGGCAGTGGATTGTATTTTTGAGTTTAAATATTTTACTTCATGTTGTTCCAGTGTTCACAGCTGTAAATGGGTCACTTTGTGATAGACTGGCATCTTGTTCAGGAGGAATGCTGTGATTGCAGTCATTTATTCACCATGGAAATGAGGTAACTGGATCAAGGAGTTCTAAAATTCCAGACAGTAATGTCCAGCAGTTATCTTTCATATATATGAACAAAACAAGTCAGATAATGTTGACCAACATACAGCTAAGAAGCAGGGATGGTCTGAAATCCTCTCAAAACTCAAGGTGGCCATGATGTTTATATTTCTCAGCGGCTCTCTCTCTTTCTCCTTTTTCTTTTTAGGGTATTACAGGCCTGCTTTTAAGTCTCTTAACTATGGACTACTGTATCAGTTGACTCCTTAGTTTTTAGGCTTTAGGGCTGGTCGTGACTGGAATGTCTTTTGGTCATAGGTCTGTTCATTCAAGAATGACTTCAAGTTTAAAGTCAACAATAATGGCCAAAGTTCTCAGATCCGTGTTGTGGAAAAATCTACCTCAGCAATAATGATTGTTTCAAATTTTGACATAAGGTCCGCATTTTCACGGTAGAGGGGGTTAGTCAATGACCTCAACTTCTGCTCTTGACTGGTACTTCTTTTCTTGACCCAAAAAGGATGAAAGGCAAAGTTGACCACAGTAGAATAGTAATAAAATTATCAATAATAAAAAGAAGGGTCTCCACTTTGGGCACAAGGTCAGCAATTTTAGCAGGAGGGGATAAGTTGATTACATAGACCCTGTTCCTTGCACCCCTGGGCCACAAATGGTTCTTATTTTACCGACCTTGAACTGGGAAAATCATCAGAAGGGCTTTGGGTACTTGACAGCTTTTTGAAATCATGTGGATATCTAAGGGAGTAATCTTTTCTACTCTAGGCACAGGGCCCAAAATTTTTGGAGGAGGGGGGGCAGTCGATTAGATCAACCCCAGTACACAACTGGTATTTAATTTATCGATCCTGAAAGGATGAAAGGCAAAGTCGACCTCAGGAGAATTTGAACTCAGAACATAAAGACAGATGAAATGCCGCTTAGCATATTGCCTGATGTGTTAGCAATTCTACCAGCTCACCAGCGTAATAATAATAATAATAATAATCCTTTCTACTGTAGGCACAAAGCCTGAAATATTGGGGGAGAGGTCCAGTCGATTAGATCGACCCCAGTATGCAACTGGTACTCAATTTATTGACCCCGAATGGATGAAAGGCAAAGTCAACCTTGGCGGATTTTGAACTCAGAATGGAGTGATGGGCGAAATACCACTAAACATTTCATCCAGCGTGCTAACGATTCTGCCAGTTCACCGCCTTATTTGATATTGATAATGATAATAATGATGATAATAATAATAGTAGTAGTAGTAGTAGTAGAAATAATAAGGATAATGATAATAGATTAATTCTGAATCTCCAATCTACAAGTAGCTATGAGATTTATTTGTGATTAAAAAAAAAAAATAAAAATCTTAGCATTGATCCTTTACCCAATCAATTAAGATGAAGATCAATAAATTACTTCAGAAGTTATTAATGTCTGGATATAATTCAGAAATAAAAAACACGAAAGTAGCTTCCATTGTATTTGAATCAAGGCTTTGCTTCGTCAGATTTATTTCGGATAAAGTTGCATTTGAAGATACAAGATAGATTTTTTTTTTTTCCATAAACATGTCTCCAAAAAAGAAAAAAATCACCTCAAGTCCTACATGAGAAGTTGGGCCTTTATTACATACTTCAACCCTTTAGCATTTCAGATTATTTTATCAAATGTAATGCCTTTTTATCCACATTATTTTGAATTAATCAAGCGTTATCTCATAGATTTGATTTCTTTAAATTTTTTATAATTTTTTAAAATTAAAAACTCATTAGTGTCAGGGGGTTCATAATTGTTATATATTAATTGTATATAAATATACTTCACTCACTTTGAAAATGAACAGATCAGCCATCCCCTTCCCCATAAAATTGCTGGCCTTGTGCCAAAATACAAAATTATTATTATTATTATTATTATTATTATTTGTGATTGTTTATTTTTTGAAATGACATTGGTGTGTAGGTATGAGTATGAAGGGCCAGATCTGGTCAGTTTGACCATAAAACAGGAAGAACATTTTGCCTGGATACGGCCACTTGAAATTGTTTGCCACTAAGCATCCTGGAGTAAAGATTGTTTGCCAACATAACATGGCAGTCAAGGTTTAGGACGAATGTTGCTGCAATTTAGCCCCAGGAGACATCGTCTCCGGCTGGCTATATGTGACACAATTTGTGTCCTTATATTTTCGAACAAAGGAATCTAGCAACCCCACTCATCTCAAAACAATATCTGTGTATCGCCATTTCCGGGTTATTTCCCTTCATCAGCACAGAATAATTGTTTGGTTAGAGATTTTAAAATAGTAATCTTCTAACTAAGCATTCTGCCTGAAATGCAAACAGTTCTGCCAGCTCACTGCTTCGTTGTTGTTGGCACTCCGTCGCTTACGACATCGAGAGTTCCAGTTGATCCGATCAACGGAACAGCCTGCTCGTAAAATTAATGTACAAGTGGCTGAGCACTCCACAGACACGTGTACCCTGTACCCTTAATGTAGTTCTCAGGGATATTCAGCGTGACACAGTGTGACAAGGCTGACCCTTTGAATTACAGGCACAACAGAAACAGGAAGTAAGAGAAAGTTGTGGTGAAAGAGTACAGCAGGGTTCGCCAGCATCCCCTGCCGGAGTCTCGTGGAACTTTAGGTGTTTTTCGCTCAATAAACATTCACAACGCCCGGTCTGGGAATCGAAACCGTGATCCTATGACCGCGAGTCCGCTGCCCTAACCACTGGACCATTGTGCCACCACTCACTGCTTCACAGTAGACTTAAAAAATGAAACAAGTCCTGGGGTCAAATTGTTCGACCAAACCCTTCCAGTTTGTGCTCCAGCATGACCACAGTCCAAGGACTGAAACAAGTAAAAGATACAAGACACAGCAGAGCAATTCCTCGAATCTTCTCCTCAACAAAATAATTTATAGATTCGATAAATAAGTCATAATATTACCAAATAATTAAAAAAAGATGTAGGCGGGCAGAAGACATCTTCAAAAATTTCTTGAGCAAACAAATGTATTATTTAAAAACTGACATTTTCTAATAAACTGCTTCATTTCATATTCAAGCACAATTTCAAATCTTAACACTTAGAATTCAACTTACATATTTGTTATTCACTGATCCATAAAGTACTCATGAACATCGTTTAAATGTGTGTGTAGCTTTCACAAGTCGTTTGGCATTTCAAATTTTTCCTTCTTCCCCACAAACAGTATTATTATTATTATTATTATTATTATTATTATCATTATT
Organism: Octopus bimaculoides; assembly: GCF_001194135.2. Taxonomy (NCBI): domain Eukaryota; kingdom Metazoa; phylum Mollusca; class Cephalopoda; order Octopoda; family Octopodidae; genus Octopus; species Octopus bimaculoides. Next base: position 35,019,386 of record NC_069001.1, read on the forward strand.
ATTATTATTCTTATTATTATGTCAGTCTCATGAGCATTAAGTAGCGGAGTTGTTCAAGGCACCTATAAAATCACACTGTGGTATTTCTTCCGAGTCTTTAGGAAGTAAGCTCAAATCTCACCATGTTCATACAAATGGTATTATTTCCTCGGCTACTGCTCCATAAAAATCTGTCCCATCTGGGGTGGGGGGTAGTTATTACTTTGTTTGGAAAGAAACAAGGGTTTGTGACAAGAAAAGCATCCAGCTGCAGAAAATTCTGCCCTGATAAAGACTCAACTGACTAGGGCAAGCATGGGAAAATATAGGTTAGATGATGATCTTCATTTTAAGCAATACATTGTCAATGATAATTGTAATGATCCTTTCTGTTAAAGAGACAAGCCTGAAATTTTGGCAGACACGGTAAGGCACACACACATATATGTATGTATATATATATATATATATATATATATATATATATATATATATATGTAAAAACATATATCAGCTTCTTTCAGTTTCCGTCTACCAAATCCACTAACAAAGCTTTGGTCAGCCCAACGCTCTAGTAGAAGACACCCAAGGTACCATACAATAGGACTGAACCCTGGACCTTGTGGTTGAGAAGCAAGATTCTTACCACACAGCCACATAGATGCAGGCATGGCCATTACTTCAACTTTTCTCCTGGCATCAATAAAAGAAAAGTACCAGCAAAGAACTGGAGTCAATATAATCGAATATAACCTCTCTCCAGAATCCATGCTACTTTGGTACTGTGGCCCCCATAGGATAAATTTATTTGCAATTTTATTTCGCTCCGTTTTTCTTGAGTAGTTATTTGATAAGAACCAATATAATAGATTCTTTATTAAACAACATGCAATAAGCACTTCTTGCTTCGTAACCTCACAGCCATCGTGTCTTCAGTGGGTCTTTGTGATTTGGTACAGATTCTAAAAAAGAAAAAACAACAGAAATTCATTTCACACAGACTTAGTTGTAACTAATAAAAGTTTGTGGACATGGCACCAAAAATATATATTTAATTTTGGTCATTTGTTACATTGTATTATGTTGAGGAACAAACAAAGAGAAACTATTTATACATACACACATACATACATACATACATACATATATATATATATATATGAATAAATGCAATATTAGATGGAATTCTTCAAAAAGATATTTGTGTCTGAGGAAGAAATAATTCCAAATCAGCAGTATAAGTAGTGCCACCAAACATAGTAACATGACATGCATTCTTGCAATAATCGCTTCCAGGGAATCTATTGTTAGAAAACCCTCCTGACAATACGGAATATAATAACTAGCACTTTGCTGTTGAGTGGACAATTTTAGAAATAGCATTCAGCTGGAAAAATACTTGTGTTTACAATGCATTCTGTGAGTCTTATTTTAGAGAATTAATTGAGCAGTCCATGACAGGAAGAGAACATGGATTATAATATTGTTAACCATTTTAATGCCAAGCCATCTGAGACGGCTTCTGTTTTATGGTAGAAGCCCTAAACATTTACAAATGTTCGTTATTTAAATTTTTTCCTGGGTGGATCATTAACTCTTTAGTAGTTAAACCAACTAAATCCAACCAATATATTCTACCTGGCTTCATGAGTTTTCTCAAGCTGGCAGAAACGTTAGCATGCTGAGCGAAATGCTGAGTGGTTTTTCGTCTGTCTTTATGTTCTGAGTTCAAATTCCGCTGAGGTTGACTTTACTTTCATCCTTATATATATATATATATATATACATATATATATATATATATATATACTGCAAGAGAGTTAGGGGTTGAGGATTCAACCCACTAAGGGATAGTATCTCCTCTCAACGATTAGTCAGAGTTGATTTTTAAAATGAGAATATCTGAAATAAACTCAACTGCTCTCACAAATGAGAATACTAAAAATGAAACACAGCGCTCTCAAAAGTTAAGTAAAAAAAACATCGGAAAAATGATCTAGAATCCTTGTCCGGTATCGGATCGATCCCAAAATCTAATCAGTTTGTGCCAGTCATGAAGCCAAACATCCCTGAAAGTTTTATCTGAATCCATTCAGCAGTTCTTGAGATATCTTGTCCGTGGACAAACAAGCAAATTATAATGACTGAAAACAATACCTCTGCCTTCGCTAAGGGGGAGGTAATAATAATTCTACCACCACCACCACCACCACTACCTCCACCTCCACCAATAACAACGATATCCCCCAAAAAATAAAATGAAAGTAAAAGTACTTGAGAGTAAAAGTACACTTCAATGGTATGTCCAACCAGTCGCCTGTAATCTGTTTCACTCAGGTACATGTTTGTTGTTATATCTTATATTATATTTGCCTCCTTTTTGTTTTATAATTGCTCTATATAAAGGGGTTTTGAAAAATCCCTGACTTTAAGAGTATCATGAAAAGCTTTGTTGGAGGCTCAACCTTCTGAGTTCTTTTATAGAACTTAAAAAAAACTGAAGGACTGCTGCAATGAGTGTGTGAACCTGAGAGGGAAATATGTTGAATAAAATCATAATTAACTGATCCTCCTGTATTTTCTTTTACCCTAAGCCAGGAACTTTTCAGTATATATATATACACGCACATATATTCACACAGACATATATGTCTGAGCGAAGTGGGTTGAGAGAGTAGATGTTTATTCCATTTGTTTACAGCTGTTTCATAATCTTGTTAGTTATATAATAGATATGTATATTTATTTAGTCCGTGTCGCTTTTTTCAATTACTTCCTCCCTTACCATTCTTATATTTTTGTTTCCAATTGTTGGTCCTGTGTCTTAAATTGTCTTGATATCAGAAGCTGCATTATTAATACAAATGTATGTGTGTGTGTGTATGTGTGAGTGAGTGAGTGTGTGTGGGGGGAGGTAGTGCAACAGCAATATGCATTTGTTTATTGATAAAACTATTTAGATGCACACGTTTAGCATACATGCTCAAAGCATTATTTGATGTTGATGTTGTTGTTTTTTTCATAAATCTTTGGGGGGGGGGGG
>NC_069001.1:35022431-35024922 GCF_001194135.2 Octopus bimaculoides
TGTATTTGCTGTTTATTTATTGGGAGTGGTCCATTATTTATTTTTTGCCTGTAGTTGGTTGAGGAGGTGCCGTTGCAGGGAGGGGAGGGTAAGAGAGGATGAAGTGTCTGTTTTTTGTTGTTTTTTTTAAAATTTTTATTATTATTATTATTATTATTATTATTATTATTATTATTTGTTTTTTCGAATTTGAGATTATTCGTTCATGTTTATTTAGGCGTCGTAGCGAAACCAATTTCAGATTGCATTAAAGTAATGTAAAATTTTCCACAGAATAATATTATATTACAAAACGTAAGTAAACTAAGCAGGTTGAAAAATAGCAACAACAAAAAAAAAACCCCACAAAAACAAAAACGTGCATACATTAATATAAACAACAACAACAGCAGCAGCAGCAACAGTAGTAACATAGATATAAACAGATCCATACAAAAACAATATAAAACACAAGAAATATAAACGACCAAAATATGGATATTAAGAGATAGAATTATTATATTTAAGGGGTTTCACAATAATGATTGAGAAGGAGAATTTTACAAAATCCTATTACCCATGTAGCATTGCCAATACATGTAGCAATGTCAAATTCAATTACATGTTGTATTATTGTTATTTTATTAAATTATTGTTTTGTTTATTGCTATTCTTTTTTTTTTTATTAAAGCTTGTGGCATAAACAATTGCTTCCTTCAATCATCTGTTGATTTTCTGAGAGAGAGAGGGGGGGAGAGGGAGAGAGAGGGGGGAGAGGGAGAGAGAGTGTATGTGTGTGTGTGTATGCGTTATACATACATGTATATTAATATGATTGTGTGTATATGTTATATAAATATGTACAAGTTACTTTATATGCGTAGACATAGAAAAACACATGCACACACATATACACAAACACACACATATATAAGTATACAATAATATATACACATACAGATGCACTCACACATATATAAGTATTTATATATATGTATTTTATATATGTATCTATATTTATATTCACAATACATACATGTATATATTATATTTATATATGTATATATGTGTGTGTATAAAAATCATCACTCTTGCCGTTTAATATCTGCTTTCCATGCTGGCATGGGTTGGACGGTTTGATTGGGGACTAGCAAGCCAGGTGGCTGTACCAGGCTCCAATCTGATCTGGCAAGGTTTCTACAGATGGATACCCTTTCTAACGCCAGCCACTCCAAGAGTGTAATGGGTGCTTTTTACATGCCACCAGCACAGGAGCCAGTCGGCAGGCCTGGCACCGATCATATTCAAATAGTGCTTTTGACGTGCCACCGGCATGGCGGGGGGAGGGGCATCCTTTAAGTTCATTTCCAGGAAACGTTTTGAATATGCATACAAATGCTCCTGTTCTGTTATCCTTCTGGCTTCAGCCCAATGATATCAACTGGTAATACCAGTTTTTGGAGTGAACAAGATCAAGCAAAAGAACCATGCTACCCATCTTGGCATCTGCATACTCAAACAGCAAAATAAGTCCAACATCACCACACACTCACACACCTCCACCTCCTTATAACTACCATTCCTGCTTTTCTTTCTATCACCTTCCACCCCTCCCCACCAAATACACACAAAAATACCCACATACCCAGATCGACCTTTTCGTTGGTTGAGGTTGGTCAACAACCCTCAGTTAAACATCCATTAATACCATTTCACTCAAAGAAACGAATGCATGAACATGATCCACCTGATTTCCACGGATACTACAAACTGTACTGTAATCATCCCCGGAATATAGACTATCATCATAAGAAACATGGGATTTGTGGAAACATGTGTAGCAACCCATTAAAATGTTTATAAATTCCATCCAAGGATTATTATTGCTATATATATATATATGTGTGTGTGTGTGTGTGTGTGTGTGTGTGTGTGTGTATGCAATTGGCTTTATTCAGTTTCTGTTTTCTGTCTACCAGATCCACTCACAAAGCTTTGGTCAGCCCAGAGTTATATTAGAAGGCATTTGTCCAGGGTGCCATGTACTAGGACTGGACCCAGAACCATGCAGTTTGGAAGCAAGCTTTCTTACCACACAGCCATTGTGTACTATGTATACTCGCATTGAATATTATTTTCATCTCATCATTCAATTCTCTCTAAAATCCAACTATTGTGTGTCTGCCTCCCCACCCCCTGCTCATCTGCCACCTTGGTAGCAAATAAAAATCATCATCATCATCATCATCATCATCATCATCATCATCATCATCATTATCATCATCATCATTATCATCATCATTAATCTTTTTTTCCTTGTCTGATGGAACATGATTAGAATTGAATATGAATACTACAACAATATTATTGCGTAATTGCCCAGACCATTGATATCTTTTCATTCACAACGTAATACTTCCATTTTATAATCTTATTAGTTGTTTTGTTTTGTTTTATATATTTTGTTCCTTTTTCTTTTCTTGTGCTTTCTTTTTTTTTTTTTTTTTTTTTT
>NC_069001.1:35025078-35025422 GCF_001194135.2 Octopus bimaculoides
ATATATATATATATATATATATATATATATATATATATATATATACATATATATATACATATATGTATGTATGTATGTATGTATGTATCTATGTATGTATGCATTTATGTTATGTGTGTGTGTGTGTGTATGTATATATGTATGTGTGTGTGTGTGTGTGTGTGTATGTTTACTGGCTGTATACTGGATGTATTATGTTTTTATATTTACATATTTACGTTGATTCTACACTGGTCTTTGGAATGATGATATGTGTTAGATATTTCTGTCCTGGAAATATGTCGTTGCGAAGCAAACTTCTTACAACACACCTGCATATATATATATATATATATATATATATA
>NC_069001.1:35025432-35033308 GCF_001194135.2 Octopus bimaculoides
TATATATTTTATACTGTGAAACTCAATTTAATTTTAATTTTTAATAAATTGATTTTAATTGAGTTTCTACTTGTAATTTTGGATTTTATCCTTAATATTATTATTATTATATACATATATATATATATATATATATATTATTGCCCACAGGGGGATAAACATAGAGGGGACAAACAAGGACAGACAAAGGGATTAAGGTGATTACATTGACCCCAGTGTGTAACTGGTACTTATATAATCGACCCCAAAAGGATGAAATGCAAAGTCGACCTCAGCAGAGTTTGAACTCAGAACATAATGGCAGACAAAATACCACTAAGCATTTCACCCAACATGCTAACAATTCTGCCTCTCCTAACATATTGTTATATTGTTATGCATGCAATCAAATCAACAATCCTTGAAGAAAAAAAAACATACACTCTCCCACCTAAAAAAAAAAAAAAGCAAGAAATTTTGTCATAAATTTCAATATCAAATGCAGAAATTATTGAAAGAATCATAAAATCAAATTGAAATTCTTCTTCACACATATGGTAAACAGTTCCAAACACTTAAGTTGAAATGTTTTCCATTTATACCATTTTTTTGTTGGTTATTTTCTTTCTGATGTTTCATATTTTTATGATAAATCATAAATTGTTTATAACTGATAGAATCCATAAATTTACATAAATTTCGAGTTGATGGATTTCATAGTATGTTGTCACTAAATCATTATTCTCTGAACACTTGGCAACATGCAACATAGATCATCACTATGTTTTTACTAAACTTCCAATAACTTTCTGTAACTCAGCTGCTGTTTCAATTCCAGACTAAGATATTGCTATCTATTGCCCTGGGCTGCATCATTGTATTGTTAGTGAATCGGACCCTGTTGTCTAGTTCAGTGTTTCTCAAACTATCTGATGTGGTATACCAGCATTTTTTTTCCCAGTGTGCTAGGGACCGTTAATATTTCTTAGTAGTATTAATTTATACCAGAAACAATACCTATAACAAAGTGATGGCTTGTTGCCAACATAAAGTAGCAGTCACAGAAAAGGGAAGAATGCTACTGTCATTTAGCCCCCAAAACACCGTTTTTAGTTTGCTGTGCAACACAAGCACTCTATGTCCTTAAGTTTTCAAACGGGAGATAAACACCTCCACCTCACAAAGCCAGCATCCAGAGACTAGTTTCAGGGTAATTGCCCTTGATCAGTCTGGAGTGGCTTGGCCTTATAATGAATATAATAAAAGTTGGTGAGTACCAAACTCCACTGGTCAGCTGATAAGTTGTTTACTGCTGTGCATAAGGTGAAATTACTGAAATTATGCTATCGTTTCTTTCTTTGCTGGAAACTCGCCGGGTTCTGGCACCTGATGGCTCGCGAACCAGCGCCGGTCTCCGGACCACCACTTTGAGTATCACTGGTCTAGTTGACCCAGCCAGAGTTGGTCAAGTTCCGGTTTGCATTTCAGTAGCAGCAGCAACTTGCTGCTCTGCCTTTTTATCCATTATCACCAAGTGGTGCTGCTCATTTGCAATTATCCAGTGATGTCAAGTTGAGGAGGCACACACACACACACACACACACACAGAAACACAAACACATAAACACACTCACAAAACATACACATGCAAAAACATACACATGCAAAAACACACGCATATGCACATAAACACACACACAGGTAAACATACACACACACACAGAAACACAAACGCATAAACACACAAAAACACATATTCAAACACACAAATACACACACACACACACACATCTCAGCATTTAAAGTCTGTATTCTATCCTAGCATGTGTTCGATGGTTTAACCAGATTCAACCAGCCTGAAGGTTAAATTGGTCTATAAGCATTTACCTTTTACTTGTTCCAGTCATTTAATTATGGCCATGCTGGAACACTATCTTTAGTCAAACAACTTAACCCCACGACTTATTCATTGTAAGCCTAGTACTTATTCTATCGATCCCTTTTGCTGAACCTCTTATGCACGGGGACATAAACACACCAACATTGGTCGTCAAGCAATGGTAGGAGAACAAACACATACACACACACATACACATACATATGATAGGCTTCTTTCAGTTTCCACCTACCAAATCCACCCACATGGCTTTGGTCAGCCCGAGGCTATAGTAGAAGACACTTGCCCAAGGTGCCACACAACGGGACTGAACCCGGAACCATGTGGTTAGAAAGCAAGCTTCTTACACATAGCAATGCTGTGCCTGTATTTATTTTTCTCTCTTTTTTTATAAAGCCTGGTACTTACTCTATCAGTCTCTTTTGCAGAACTGCTAAGTTACAGGGACATAAACACACCAACATTGGTCGTCAAGTGGTAGTGCAGAAAGACGCATACACAAAGGCACTCACACACACACACACACACACACACACACACACACACATGAGCGGCTCCTTTTTATGCACCAAATCCACTCACAACGCTTTGGTCGACCAGAGGTTACAGTAATACGCACATACACATGCCAAAGGCACCATGCAGTGGGATTGAACCCAGAACCATGTGCTTGGTCAGCAAAAATAAACTTATCGCACTGCCACACCTGCCCCTACATCTCAATGTGCAAATTAAACTAAAGCAGGCAGGCATGAGTGCTTATTTGCATATAATACACTGACGCTGCAATCAAAACATGTGCATCTCCATGAGGCATAACACAGTTGACATGTTAATATATAAATAAATATTGTGACAGATTTCAGCTTTAACACTTAATCTCTGTTTAGATTAAGGCCTTGGTATGTAAATGATTTATGCCCTGTGATTAGGATGATGACAATTGAGCTCACGGGAATCTGGAATGGTCAATCAAGGTCTTTAGATTTCTCTATTATTTAGCCATTTTATAGAAATCTTTGTGCTGTAGTCCCAGATGCACAAATCCCCCCAAATGTTTGTGTGTGCATGTATATATATATATATATATATATATATATATACACATATTTATGTATGTATGTATGTATGCATGTATGTATATGCATATGCACATATTGCATATATTTATGTGTATATATATAATATACATATACATATACATATATATATATATACACACATGATTGTGTATATGTACATACAAATAAATATATATATATGTATGTATGTATCTGTAAATATATAAATTCATATATATTTCATTTATATGTGTGCCTCTGTGTGTGTGTGTGTGTGTGTGTGTGTGTGTGTGTATATATATATATTCACACACATACATTCACACACATGCATGTGAATATATGCATACACACACACACACACATATATATATATATTTATATGTGCCTGTAAATATATAATTTCATATATATTTCATTTATATATGTGTGCCTCTGTGTGTGTGTGTGCATATATATATATATATATATATATATATATATGTGTGTGTGTGTGTGTGTATACACAAACATACATATATAAATTTTCATATATAGTCAGGCACCAACTCACATGCATGTATATATATACGCATGTGTGCTGCCATGGAAGTGACAGAAGACATCAGACCATTCAGTGTCTAAGAAAACCTAAATTATCAACAGACTGGAATCGATAATGTTTGCTTCATGCTTCATGCTTGACGCCGCCGGATTTTCTTAATTCTAGACTAAGGAACTAAATTATAGCCGACCGAAATTACCAGAAAGCACCGCCAGTTAGCCAGTCCGTCAATCAGCCAGTCGAGAGACGGAAGAGGTAATAAGTGAATAAGCACAGCTAATGAAGGTTAAGAGTTGTGGTGTGGTGGAGCCTTAAGCAATGATGGAAGAGGATGTGTGTGTGTGTGTGTGTGTGTGTGTGTGTGTGTTTATGTGTGTATATATATATGTGTGTGTTTGTGTGTGTGCATGTGTGTGTTAGTGTGTCTATATGCATATTTGTGCATATGTATGTGTTTATATGTGTATGTATGTGTATGTGCATGAATGTGTCTATGAGTATGTATATGTGTCGGTTTGTATGCATATACATACACACATATATATATGGGTGTGTGTGTGTGTGTATGCATATATAGCCATCTATTTATTGTACTTAATATAAATAACTGCTTCTGTTGCATATAACAGATAGTTATATTTGTGTGTGTTTGTGTTTGTGTATGTGTGTGTGTGTGTGTGTGTACAGGGTGCGGTGAATAAATTGTCATCTGTATTATGCAAAAATGAAAGTATCACTGACATCTCAATCAAAATATCTTGAAATACTAAAGAGTAAATTTATTCAATAAAATCGCCATTGGCTCCAACCATGGCCTCCAGGTGACTTCGGAATCTCCTGCAACTCTTCTGGAGGGTCTCTTTGTTTAAGTTCTTAAATGCTGCTATAATCCTTGCATTCAGTTCATCTTTGGTGTTACCAGGAGTTTTTGCAACTCTTGCTCAACCGTGCCCCACACATAATAAAGGGATTTGCAGTCTGGGGAGTTAGGTGGTCAAATGTTAGGGGTGATGTGGTTGAAGAAATTGTCTGACAGCCATGACTGGGTTCTCCTATTTGTGTTTCATGGTGCAGAGTCCTGTTGCCAGACATAGGGTCTTCCAGGAGCCACCCTCTTGACCCAGGGTAGCACTACCTCCTCCAGGCATTTGATGTAGGCATCTGAGTTGAGTGTTAAACTGTGTGGGATGATGAATGGAGGCATAACATTGACATCACTAGTGATCACCATGATGTTGACTGAATGTTTGATTTTTATCACTCTCAGTACATGTCCTCAGATTGCACTGTCCTCAGAGTGACACCCAAAGGTTCAGAAATATTCATATTGGAGCCTCCAGTGTGAATGCCAAGCAGTACAGCATGTTGTTTCTAAACTTCTGGCAGGGTGAACTGCGTAACGTTGCTGTTTTTCTCACAGACGGTGCCCAACTGACCCTACTATACTGTGTAGTTGACAAGATCAAAAACAATGGGCATACACGAAATCAAAGATATAAAATGCCGACAATTTACCCATCGCATCCTGTATGTATATACATGTGTGTGTGTGTATGAGAGAGAAAGAGAGAGGGAGAGACACAGACACACATACACACATAAATATACTCCTATACATATATACATATGCATGTGAGTGTATATGTATGTGTAATGCAAATACATGCAAAAATGAGAGAGATAGAGATAAAGAGAGCTCATTCAAGAAAATGAAGGAAATATTATACATATGTATTCACATGTGTATATACATGTATATACACATGTATGTATGTAAAATAAAGTGTATCAATAGGAGAGGTTGATCAAGTACATTGGTCTGGAGTTATTTCAAGCCGGTGCATGTCTGCTGCAGAACAATGCTACGTTCTGTAGCTGTCTTTTAGAATGCTGGAAATGTGATGATAATTTCATTGATTTTCTCCTGGAATATCATTTGGCATAATTCTTCATTCCCAAAACCACCACCACCACCGCCATCACCACCACCACCAGGAACATCCAAGATAAAACATGAGTCTGGAAATTCTTATTATGGCAGGAGTCTTTCTCCCTTTTGTTACCATTTTTCTTTTGAAAACTGCTGCTTTTATTTCAATTAATTTTTGAAAATGATGAAGAATTTAGTAAAATAACTTTGTTTAATCTGGAATTTGGAACATAAATTAACATGAAAACTTTGATGGAATGTATTCATTTAAACCATTTTAAAACAGGAAATTTGTATCATAAAACTAGTGGAAGTTTCAGGAAGTTGGTATCAAAAGAATTAATAAAATTCTAAGTTGACAAGCATGGAAACGGAAAGTCTGGTTCAAATGTTTACCATTCTCTAAATGGAAGAGAAGATTTTGCTTTAAATATTTTGCCATTCTTTAAATGGAAGAGAAGATTTTGCTTTAAATATTTTGATACCATCCTGCCTGAAACTGTTTCTGATTCTCTGATAGAAATTCATTGTTTTAAAGTGGTCTAAATTAAAACTTCCATCAAAATTTCATGCTTCCTAACCACATGGTTTTGGGTTCAATCCAAATGCATGGCATCTTGGGCAAGTGCTTTCTACTAAAGCCTTGGGCCGACCAAAGCCATGCAAGTGGATTTGGTAGATGGAAACTGAACGAAGTATGTTTTGTGTGTGTGTGTGTGTGTGTGTGTGTGTGTGCATGTGTGTATGTGTGTTTGTCCTTTCCCCATCACTGCTTGACAACCTGTGTTGGTGTGTTTACATCCCTGTAACTTAACGGTTCAGCAAAAGAGCCTGGGGTCGATTTGTTCTACTAAAACCCCTCAGTGTGATACTCCAGCATGGCCACAGTCAAATGACTGAATCAAATAAAAGAATAAAAGAATTAGTATTCCAGATACTAGATTAATAATAACAAAATTATTTCAATAAATTCTTCATTATTTTCAAAGTTAATTAAAACAAAGAATATGTCAACATAAATATGGTAACAAAAGGGTTAACTACTTCGTTATATTATTTCCATTGAAATAGACTGCCTTTGTTTCAATAGATTTGGAAAACTATGCAGAATTTACTAATCTAACTTTGTCATTATTAATCTGGGATTTGGAATATAAATTAACAAGAATTTTTGATGGACAGTTTTAATTCAGAACACTTTAGAACATTGAATTCGTGTCATGGAACCTGTGGTGATTCCAAGTATGTTGATACCAAAAGGCTTAAGCAGATGACAGTTTAATTCTCAGCCAAAATAAAATGTACGTACAGCTAGACTCGTTAACAGTTGGATTACTCTCTCAAATGTAATACTTATTTATGCACTTTGTTATGAGTTAACCAATTAATCATGCATTATCTTGTAGCTCTGAGATTTCAATGATGTGGCCATTTATTTTTAAAAATGATATTGTTGGATTGGTGTGAGAGGCCTGATGTGACCAGTTTGAACATAAAACTGATAGAAACTTTGGGCCAGATTTGGCCAGTTTAAATGCTGAATGGTTAAGCGCAATCCGATCTAATTGGTGTCTCTCAACTTCTCGAAATAACCCCTATTCTTTTATTCTTTTATTTGCTTCAGTCATTTGATTGCGCCCATGCTGGAGCACCGCCTTTAATGGGCAATGAATACATTTTGAACATCCTGGGTTGACCTGGGTTTGCACCAGCTAAGCAAATTTCATTTCTGCACCTATGGAAATGAATATTCATACACAACAATGGTTGGTGTGTATGACAGGAGGGGGAGACCTCAGCAGGCGCTGCCTCTACCAGAAGAAGATATTGGTGTTGATATAAGTCTGAGATAGAAGAATTGTACTTTACTTAGGTTGATAAAATACTCTTGACAGAGAAGGCATTCGTGTAACAATTCTGCTTTGATGTGTTGTCCTAATTTGAAATCAATAGGAATAACTATATATATTCTCTCTCTCTCTCTCTCTCTCTCTCTCTCTCTCTCTCTCTCTCTCACTCACATACACACACACACACACAGTCACTCAAGTATATATGCAAATTTACATACATAAACATACAGACAGATACATATATATACAGACACCATCATACACACACACATATATAAATACGCCAGTACATGTGAAAGCAGCATATGTGTGCATATATACGTGCGTGTGTGAGTGTTTTTATGCATAAATGCGATGTGTGTATATGTGTGTGTGTGTTTACATACATACACATACACACATATGCATCAATATGGATATAAGTACACTTATATATTCAAACACATGTGTGTGTGTATATATCTATGTCTCTCACTCTCTCTCTCTCCTCTCTCTCTATATATATATATAAATATATGTATATATGTTTATATATATAGATATGCATGTTTGTATATATATGTTTATATATATATGTGTGTGTTTATATATATATATATATATATATATATA
>NC_069001.1:35033318-35035096 GCF_001194135.2 Octopus bimaculoides
TATAAAATACATGTGGATATGTGGACATATGCACAAAAACATGTATTGATGTAAAAACCTCCTTGTTCAGTGGTTTATCAAGTGGAAGACATTTTATAGTTTCTGCATCATTGATGCAACATATGACATCTCCCTAATCTGTATACACGTCTATGTGTGTGTGTGTGTGTGTGTGGATATGATACAGAGAGGAGTGAGAGCATGAGATATATCGTAAAACAGATAATATACTCACTATTGCTATAGCGCAACACATATTTATATATGCATGTGTATATATGGATGTATGTTTATGTATCTGCATTGGGATGCGTATGTATGCATGTATGTTTATGTATGTATATGTTATTGTTCTCTTCTTGTTTCGGTCATTTAACTGTGGCCATGCTGGAGCATCGCCTCCAAGTGTTTTTAGTCAAATGAATCGAGCCCTGGACTTCTTATTTTTCTAAGCTTAGTATTGATTCTATTGGTTCCTTTTGCCAAACTGCTAAGTTACTGGAATGTAAACACACCAACACTGGTCGTCAATTGGTAAGTTTTGGAATGGTTTCTTTCAGCTGGAAGCCCTTCCAAATGCCAACCACTTCACAGTGTGGATGGAATGCTGGTAGAGTCACCAAGAAACTTGCAAGACAAAGAGTTTTGAGAGGGGAGGGGGCATTGAGTAGAGGAGATCTTGTGTCAAATGTGTATATATATTAATTATATAAAGATAATTAAATATAGAGATATTCTATTGACATTCAGTAATTACAATATTACATTAAACACTATGAATATAATATATAACATAACATAATATTATATAAATAATTATAAAAACCATAAAAGGCCAATATAATATTATGTTATATATTATATTCATACTATTTAATGGAATATCGTAATATAAATAAATTATTGACTGTCAATAGAATATCTCTATATTTAATCTAACTTATTTATTGAATTATACCAATATTTATATGGTATCCAACTGAAGTAACGGAATTGGATGTTTAACACACCCCTTTGAAGGATTTCTTTTCCTCAGTTTGTCATTGTTAATTATATATGTTAATTATTAACGATCGCATCAGTATTAATACCAATAGGTAATCTTTATATCCTGTTTAACATGGATGTCTTGTTAGAACACTGAATATTGACTTATAATCCTCGAGAGATCCTCCCATTTAGGTGTTTGGTGCATAAAAGCACACACGTCTGCTACAATCTGCGTGTGGGACTTTATGCACCAAGACATTTAAGACATGAAAGGGGGACAGATACTGGTGTCTTGTGGAGCTATGCAGACACATGCCTTCCTTGTATTATAAAAGTGTGGATGAGAGTAGCTGGAAAGAGAATCACAGAGGTGTTGATGAAGTGTCCATGCATACTTGTGAGATGTGAAAAGGTGGGCATAAGAAAGAATAGGGAGAGTATATATAATATACACATACATACACTCACACACATGTGTATATATATGTGCATATGTGTATATATATATATATATATATGCACATACAGGTCTTTATCTTTATGCACACATTCACAGCTTTCAAACCAACGTAGATTAACATGTTTGTCTGAATGAGTGTAAGATATAAACGGGGTGGGTGGTGGGTGAAAGAAAATACAAAATATATGAAATAAGAAAACTAAACACACATATGTTCCACTCCTTATATATATAAGCTTGTAAGTGTATATATATATTTTTGTATATCTATATATATGTATGAGTGTGTGTGTGTGTGTGTGTATATATATATATATATATATATATA
>NC_069001.1:35037051-35042805 GCF_001194135.2 Octopus bimaculoides
TATCTTAAAATCCTGAACACCTTGAAAATAATGCTGTGCACACCTCAGCAACATACTGATGCACCTGGCAGTGTTGTTGGAATTTGCATGAAATTCCTGGAAATATGATGAGAACAGTGTTTTCTTTATTGGCCACAGGTGCCTCATACACACACACACACACACACATATATACATACACACACACGCATATATATATATATATATATATATACATGTTCTGTTGTGTCTGGGTAGGGTCGTTCTCTCTTAGTCCCTTATAATTTAACACACTCACTGGTAAAATTTCCACTCATTTGTTTTTCTAAAATTTTCATTGTGTCTTGCAACCTTTTCAATAGTTGTTGACTCTGACTGTTATCCGAGCTGCGTTCTTTTTGTTTGTTTGTGCGCATCTGTGTGGGTCAGTGCGTGGCACAATGTGACAAGGCCAGCCCTTTAAAATACAAATACTACTTATTTTTGCCAGCTGAGTGGACTGGAGCAAAGTGAAATAAAGAGTCTTGCTCAAGGACCCAACACACTACCAGGAATTGAACACATGACCCGGTGATCATGAGCTGAATATCCTAACACTACAAAAATTCATTACAGAAAGCAAACAACTTACCGTTACCCTTATCGTTGTTATTGGCATCCTCCTCATTATTCGTTATAAGCATCAACTAATTTAAATATTAGGAAAATGGTTAGTGATAGGAAATTTAAGCCTTTGAAGTATTATTACATTACTTGTATATATTTCTTTTTAAATAACCAGATAAGTAAATAATTTAAATTGATATAAAAGACTTTGAAAAGAAGGGAGATATGTCTTGGTTCAGTAAAAAAAATTAAAATATTATATGAAGAATTAATTTTTTTTTTTTTGTCTTTTATGATGTACTAAACGACAATGGTTTCACTCTTAAAAGATACTAAGTTTAATCTTCGTAATCACCAAAATGTATTTAGCTTGGGAAAATGGAACATTTTTCTTCAAAAAAAAGTAAGAATTTTAACTTTAAAAACATATTGCTGAAAAGAAGAACAGAAAAAAGAAATATTACTTCAAAAGTTTATTACTTATTACTTAAAGTTCTGTTTCTTAACTTCTTAACGATAACATAATTAATATAGAAAGTACAAAGATATAGAAAGTGTGTGTGTGTATGTACAAATGTGTATATGTCTATATAATGTATCATATATGTATATATATATGTGGTTGTGTGTGTGAATACATATGTATAACAGATACATAATGTACATGTGTATATACATGTGTGTGTGTATATCATGTATGATATACGTATATATTTATATATATATATATATCTGTGTATACATATGTATAACATATACATAATGTACATGTGTATGTGTGTGTATGTATATGTACATATGTATGCATATATCTATATACATGCATATATATGTGTGTGTGTGTGTGTGTGTATGTGGATATGTGTGGATATACATGTTATTCACACACACACACATACGCAAACATCCATACATACAGATGATTGTATTTAGATTAGTGAAAGACAAGACAATTAGGAAAAACATATGTGCCTCTAATTCCACCAGCCATTTCCAATATCTACACAGAGAAAGAATATTTCTTGGAAGTCAGTGTACTAAAAAAAAAATAAATAAAAAAACATGAAAAACAGAAAAATAAATCAATCGTGAGAGGTTGGGGAAAGGAATGGGTAACAAGGCATACATTTACTGAACATACAAAAAAGTCCCTGTTTACTGTCCCTTTTATCAGTTTGAAACTGTTTTTATTCTTCAAAGATACTTAAACATTAATCTTCCTTCGGTGATCTGTATGGCAGAATGGAAATTTAGTAGAGGTGCTTTGGAAAATTGAAGACACTTGGCTTGAAATTGGGACATTACTGAAAAAACAAAACACATGACTTAGGGTTTAACGAAGTTAAAGAAACAATCGTTTAGTTAGTTGCCTTTGTCTCAATTACTTTTGGAAATAATAAAGAATTTAACCCATTAAGTCCCACTGTCCTATAACTAGGACACTAAATGGGAACATTAAATAAGCTATATCACATTGTCTCAGTGTCCTATTTATAGGACACTGAGTATTTCCATTTCTACTTGAAGTAAAGTAGTTTTAATAATCATTTTTTTCATTTTAACCTATTTTCAATCATCTGTAAAAATTTAAAAGTAATATTCAGAAATTTAAGTACTCTGGGGCTTAATGGGTTAATTAAATAACTGTCATTACTAAACTGATGTTTGGAACATAAATAAATTAACATGAAATTTTGAAAAAACAGAAAGTATCTTTGAACTATATCAGTTCCAGGCTGACTAGAATCAAAAGGCTTAACCTTTTTTTTTTCCGATCATATTTATGTTGAAATATTCTGTTTCTTCAATTAATTTTGAAGACAATGGAGAATTTATTAAAATTATTGTTATTGTTAAGCAGGTGTTTTGGAACATAAATTAGCATAAAATTATGATGGAAAAATTTAATCTAGGTCATTTTGCATCGTTGGACCAGAGGCAGTTTTAGGTAGTTTTAGGTACTTTTGTATCAAAAGATTTAACCATTTTTGGCTCACATGAATTCATTATGTTCCAGAGGCTTCTGGTTTTTAGATGTTGTTATCAGAATTTTAAAAGTGGTGATCAAATGTGTCCAAAGCTCAAATGCAAAGATTTTTAAGAAATGATAACCTTCAGATCAAATTCTTTACCAAATAAATTAGCACTTGTTAACCTTTGAATATTTTCACAAGCCCATTTAATTGCTCTAACATGTCCTTAATGCATGTATAATTAATTAACGTTAGAGAAGAGCATCTGCTTAACAAAAAGCACACCCAATCATCAGAAATGGCCCCTTGAGGCAAAAATTATAACTACTCCTTAATAATTTCTGAGAATCAAAGAAAGACAGAAAAAAGGATTAGCTCAGGGCTACCAAAAGGTTGATTATTCATGAAGAAAATGATGAATTTAATTTCTCTATAATTTGTTTTCCACTACCACCTTACCATTTCCACAATCAATACCATCCATGACCACCTCTCCCCAACCACTGCTAACAACATCACGAGCAGCACCACCATTGTCGGCCTCATGCTCTTTACCAATTTGTAAATAAATAATCATCAAAGATTGAAATATTCATAGACTGCTTTTATATAGCATGCCGATTCCTGAATATACCATAATTCAGCTAATCTATCGGGCATTATCTACACAAGAATCAAACATGTCTTTTTGTTAGGTTTTTTTTTCTTCTTCTTATTTCTGTAGCCATCTTAGAATGAATTCCCTTCTGTGATTCAGACTTGAGTCATTCATAATGAGACATCCAAAGTCTTTCGTAGAATTTTAGCGCTTCTCCATGCTGTCAGCCCAGTGCGAGGAAATTATTATCTTTTGGCAAGCAAATCTCCTCAAGAAATTACAGTTCATTTATGAAACCATAATTAGCAGATGCGTTTAATTGTCATAATGATAATAGGGTTTGCGTAGCATGTCAGCTGAGCTGGGTTTGCTTCATATTTGTCATTAGAATGGGAAGAAAATTTCATTTCAAATTCATTTTACTGCAAAGGCTTCGATGCTTCTTCTCTCCCAGTCTTTAACCATACGCACACACACACCCCCAGGTGCATGCATGTGTGCACATGCATGCGCATGCATATATATTGATGCTTGTTTTAATGCCAAGTTATATATATATATATATATATATACATATATATATATACATATATATATATATATATATATATATATATATATATATATATATATATATATATATCATCATCATCATCGTTTAACGTCCGCTTTCCATGCTAGCATGGGTTGGACGATTTGACTGAGGACTGGTGAAACCGGATGGCAACACCAGGCTCCAATCTAATTTGGCAGAGTTTCTACAGCTGGATGCCCTTCCTATCAAAACACAATAGGTGCAGGTGTGGCTGTGTGGGAAGAAGTTTGCTTCCCAACGATATGGTTCCAGTTTCAATCTCACTGCATGGCACCTCGGGCAAATGTCTTCTACTATAGCTTTGGGTTGACTAAAGCCTTGAGAGTGGATTTGGTAAATGGAAACTGAAAGAAGCCCCTCATGTATATATCATTGATTTAATGTTTGGCTCCCCTACTGGCATGGGTTTGATGATTTGACAGGTTTTGATGAGGCAGAAGAATTTCTTGTTGTTTTCCAATGTCTGCTTTGGTGTGGTTTCCACAATTGGATGCCCTTCTTAACATCAATCATTGCACAAAGTGTAATGGGTGCGTTTTCTGTCGCACCAGCACTAGTGATGATCAGCTTCTAACTTGCCAGCCTAAAGCCCTTAAGTGGCCCGTATGAATGGACCAAACCAAATATGTTGAGGCAAATGTTTCATGGCCACATGCCCTTGCTA
This sequence comes from Octopus bimaculoides, assembly GCF_001194135.2. Taxonomy (NCBI): domain Eukaryota; kingdom Metazoa; phylum Mollusca; class Cephalopoda; order Octopoda; family Octopodidae; genus Octopus; species Octopus bimaculoides. The sequence continues at coordinate 35,041,467 of NC_069001.1, forward strand.
TTGCCAAACCTCAATGTAATATTTCCCCATTTGCTTTCTTTGGTGCTCATTCCTGTGTCCTTCCTTCAGCTTCTTCTTTTTATTGTTTCATTTTACCTATAGTAGAAATTATTATTATTATTATCATTGTTATTATTATTTCATCCTTTTGGAGTCGATAAAATAAGTACCAATCAAGTGAAGGGCTCACTGTAACCTGCTTACCCATACCCCTGAAATTGCTGGTCTTGTTCAAAATTTGAAACTATTATTATTATTATTATTATTATAGTTATTATTAAGGCAGTGAGCTAGCAGAATCATTAGCAGACTGGGAGAAATGCTTAGCGGTATTTCATCTGCCGCTACGTTCTGAGTTCAAATTCCACGAAGGTCAACTTTGCCTTTCATATTTTCAGGGTTGATAAATTAAGTACCAGTGAAACGCTGGGGTTGATGTAATCGACTAGTCTCCACTCAACAAATCTGAGGTCTTGTGACTCCAATAGAAAGGATATATTATTATTATTATTATATTATTATTTTTAATACTATTCTCTATATTGTAAATGTGCTGTCCACCATTAGATGACATTAGTTGACTTTGATTTAATATCTAATTATGATTTCATGGATTATATAATGATTTCTTTTTGTTCTTTTTTGCAGGTAAGTCCATCCAACATTTGCATTAGTTCTTGAAACAATTCGAAAATCTGTCATCTTTGAACATCTTATATCAGGTATGTGTTTAATTAAAACATTGTTTTTGTTTTGGTCAGATTCAGGAACATATTGATCTATATGTATTGTAAATATACATGTATCATGTAGGGCTACATTCGGTGTAAACCACATAAAGGGTGCCTGCAGACATGTGGTTGCATATAGTCTTCTGAATGAAGTGTGACGCTCAACATGTAGGGCTACATTTACTATAAACCAGAGGTAGGGTATTTGCAGCTTTAGTGCTACATGCAGACTTCTGAAAGAAGTACAAGGATCAACATGTAGTGCAGCCATACATGTAACATCTGGGGTTATATTCAGTGTAAGACCAGAGATAGGGTTCTTCAGAAAGAAACATAATATTGAAGGGAAAATTGCTCTGCTAGGATATATTTTTTGTTGATTTAATTATATTTCCTTCATGCTTGTTTTAATTAATTCTGAATTTGAGGAACACTTCTCTATGTTCCTTTATCAATTACAATTATACAAAATATATCAAAATCTGAATTATTGCGACCATTTCACTCTCATCATGCTCTTTCCTCCTCCCTCTCTCTTGTCTCTCCCACCATCACCAGCAACTGTATCATCTTTACTACTCCTGCTACTCATTGACACCCACCCACCC
>NC_069001.1:35042840-35043547 GCF_001194135.2 Octopus bimaculoides
TCTTCTGCATCCCTCTCTCATTACCAGCTCATAACTCTTGTCTCATCCTTCCTTCTACCCTACCTTTATATTTTTTTTTTACCTGTACTAGGTGTGAGGAGCCATTCTGATCCCTCCGAAGGAACCTGTTCCGCCCTCCCCACATCATAGTAATTCCCTTGTCTTTTAGCATGAAGCTGACCCCCCTTGTAACCACACTTATCCCAGAGCTTGTAGTCTTACTGCAAGCTGCACAGTAATCTCATTAGAGAAGGTGGCACGAAGAAAAAAAAAAGCTACCAAGTTCCCTCTGTAAAGTGGTTGGCATTGGGAAGGGGGGGGGGCACCTAGCCACAAAGACAATGCCAAAGTGGACATTGGAACTGAATGCTGTCCTTGGACACATCTGTTCTTGTCAAACCATCCACCCCAAGCCAGCAGGAAACACCGATATAGAATGATGATGGTAATACTTATGTATGTATGTGTGTGTGTGTGTGTGTATGTGTGTGTTTGGAGGGGAGCTCATCATCATCATCATCGTTTAACGTCCGCTTTCCATGCTAGCATGGGTTGGACGATTTGACTGAGGACTGGTGAAACCGGATGGCAACACCAGGCTCCAGTCTGATTTGGCAGAGTTTCTACAGCTGGATGCCCTTCCTAACGCCAACCACTCAGAGAGTGTAGTGGGTGCTTTTACGTGTCACCCGCACGAAAACGGCCAC
>NC_069001.1:35043982-35046638 GCF_001194135.2 Octopus bimaculoides
GCTTCTAATGTTCAGCTTTTCTCTCAAGATACTTACACTCTGACGGGTATTCACATTGACATTACACATCCAACGGAGCATACTGGCTTCATTCCTTGCGAGCTTACGTATGTCCTCAGCAGTTACAGCCCATGTTTCACTGCCATGTAGCATGGTTGTTCGTACGCATGCGTCATACAGTCTGCCTTTTACTCTGAGTGAGAGTCCCTTTGTCGCCAGCAGGGGTAAGAGCTCTCTAAACTTTGCCCAGGCTATTCTTATTCTAGCAGCTACACTTTCAGCGCACCCACCCCCACTACTAACTTGGTCGCCCAGATAGCGGAAGCTATCGACTACCTCTAGTTTTTACATATATATATGTGTATATTGTATTGTGTTTGTTTTGTTTTTTTGGTTTTATATATGTGATTCATTTAATTTTTCATTTTTCACGTGACTCATCCCACCCATAATACACTGAATAGCGAAGAATATAAAATCAAAATAACTTGTAAATAAAAGCGTATTCTTGGAAACTAAGAAAAATATTTTGCAAAAAATAGTTTCCACGAACACTGTTTTGTTTTGGTTTTTCTTGTCAATGCTTACATTTTTTTTGTCAATATATATTGGTTATAGCTATGCAAATACACATAAATGTACATACATACATCTCTTAGCCGCTTTCTCGTATATACAAGCAAAGCCATTGCTAAAAAGAACTGTTGAAATGAGTCATTGATGATGGAATGTGAGGCCCTTGTCTGACTCTTGAGCCCCGGCCAAAGATTTGCACATTCCTTTGCATAATGCAGAGAGGTGCTGGCTGGCAGAAGGACCAGGTGCCACAGTATGGACTCTTTTGACATACCTTTCCAATCCTCCAACTGAGAGGCAAACCTTCCCACATGTTGCACATGTTCTGTGGTGAACAATAGCCATGTCACAATTTACCATGGGTCAATTCCTGTGAGTTCTTTGATGGCTGACCAGGCCTGCATGGCTCAACTATTTCCTACTACAAAGCAACACACATACATACATGCATACATACATGCATACATACATACATGCATACATACATACATACATTGTTGTTGGCACTCTGTCGCTTATGATGTTAAGGGTTCCAGTTGATCCGATCAATGGAACAGCCTGCTTGTGAAATTAACGTGCAAGTGGCTGAGCACTCCACAGACACGTGTACCCTTAATGTAGTTCTTGGGGATATTCAGCGTGACACAGTGTGACAAGGCTGACCCTTTGAAATACAGGCACAACAGAAACAGGAAGTAAGAGTGAGAGAAAGTTGTGGTGAAAGAGTGCAGCAGGGTTCGCCACCATCCCCTGCCGGAGCCTCGTGGAGCTTTAGGTGTTTTCGCTCAATAAACACTCGCAACGCCCGGTCTGGGAATCGAAACCACGATCCTGTGACCGCGAGTCCGCTGCCCTAACCACTGGGCCATTGCGCCTCCACACATACATACACCCAGTGCAACTGGTAAAGTAGTTGACTTTAGGAAGGGTGTCTAAGTGTAGAAGCCTTGCCAAAACGGACAATTGAAGCCTGGTGCATCTTTCTGGCATGCCAATTCCCATCAGACCCTCAACCCATACCAGCATGGAAAACGGACGTTAAATAATAATGATGATGATGTGCATGTCTTTGTATTTGTCCCTCAACTCTTGATTTGTTTACATCCCTGTAACTTGGGATCCCAGGAAATAGGGATCGAAAGAATAAGTACTAACTTCAAAAAAACAAAACAAAAAAAACGGAAAATGCAAAGTAGCAGGTGGTGGGGTCCAGTTTGCTCAAAGAAACCTTACAAAAGTTTGCTCCAGTATTGCCGCAGTTCAGTGACTGAAACAACAGATAAAAAAAAAGAAAAAGGATAAAAGACACAGAATTGAAAATTAAGAGAATGACAAAGATGTAGAGAATTAGAGAGAGAGAGAGAGAAAGAGAGAGAGAGAAAGAGAGAGAGAGAGAGAGAGAGAGAGAGAGAGAGAGAGAGAGAGAGAGAGAGAGAGAGAGAGAGAGAGAGAGAGGGATATTCTTCTCATATTCAAGTGTTATGTTACATATTTCAAAGCTAAGCACCGGTATCCTGATATTCCGTGGTCTGCGGAGACATTTATCATTTGACTATAGAAATCTTTTCGTTCTGATAGTTTTTATTTATTTGTTTTCCTTTGTTTGCTGTGTTTTCGAGAAATGGATTGATTGTGTGTCAGTTTCTGCAGGAACAACTGTTGTCATGAAATTTTCATGAATTCGTAATAATGGAACGATTAATAGAACCCAAACGAAAATGTTTCCCATAGCAACATCTGTTTGTCATGTGAAGATGCTGCTTCTGGTGGAAAAGAAACAAACAAAAAAACAAAAGCAAAACACATCTCCTTCATACATTACTACTGCTGTCACTACTACTACTACTACTACTACCACCACCACCACCACCACTATACTACTACCACTGCCACGACCATCACAACTACTATCATCACCACCAGAACTACCTTCACCACTATGGCTACAACCACCACCATCACAGCTGCCGCTACCACCACCACTACTACTACTACTACCACCATCTCAACCATCACCACCATCTCAACCACCACCACCGCCACAACCACCACCACCACCACCGCCACAACCACCACCACC
>NC_069001.1:35046793-35048133 GCF_001194135.2 Octopus bimaculoides
CCACCAGAACTACCTTCACCACTATGGCTACAACCACCACCATCACAGCTGCCGCTACCACCACCACTACTACTACTACTACCACCATCTCAACCATCACCACCATCTCAACCACCACCACCGCCACAACCACCACCACCACCACCACCACTTACATTGAAGTCTTGTATATTCCTTGCATAGCTCTGCGAAATCCGTGTGAGATATTTCATATGAGAGTACCTGCACATGTATGCGTAGGTGTGCAAATGCGTGAATATGAATATGTGAATGGAAACACATGCATGTTTGTATGCATGTCACATGTGCGCATGCCATATTTGGATGTCCACATGCATGTCCCTCCAATGCAGTCGCATGTGTATGGCTAAAAGGTTTTATTAATATCATTGTCAACGAGTATTCAAGCTATTACTATGATATGTGTGTGCTTGCATGCTTAGGTGTATGATGATGATGATGATGATGTGTGTGTGTGTGTGTGTGTGTATGTCTGTGTATGTATGTATATATGTATATATGTGTGTATCTGTCTGTCTATATATATATGTATGCCTATATGTATATATGTATCTGCCTGTATATATATGTATGTATGTATCTATCTATCTCTCTCTGTCTCTCTCTATATATATATGTATATATATATATATATATACTTATACATTTTGATATATATATGTTTGTGTGTATATATATTTCTTCATACACCTATTGATATATGTATGTTTATATATTTATATGCACAGTGATAGGTAGAAAAATACATAACTTTTAATAGATTATTGTGTGCATCAATATATTTATATCTGTGTGTATACATATACATCCACCTGATGTATATGTGCATATTAGTATACACATATATATCATCATCAACATAACCACCTTTAAACATTATACACACACATGTGTGCATACATAAATATACATAAATATATTAGTATACACACACAAACATGCACATTCTCGTATAACAACGAACACTTTTCTGGTTTCTCGGTTCCGTAACATTTTAGATGGGAATTCACATCCCTTTCAGAGTATTTCAGAATATTTTGGAATATTTCATGAGATTCTAGATAAAATAAAAAAAAAAAAAAGGACCCTTCACAAAACAAGCCAGCAGCCCTCAATACTCATAATGTACAGCCCCTCTTATCCATTCCCAGAGAGAAAGTTGTGGAAACAACACAGATAAATACACAAATGGAGGGACTACCTTTGTGCAAAACCCTTCGTTTTTAAACAAAGGAACAAGCATTTCTTTGAAAACATTGGCAGGGTTTCACTCCAAACTATCGGCAGAGAAAATTGAATGTTGTTATATGTAATATTGT
>NC_069001.1:35050322-35052343 GCF_001194135.2 Octopus bimaculoides
TGTGTGTGTGTGTGTGTGTGTGTGTGTGTGTGTGTGTCATCATTGGCTTTATCTTGTATCTGAGAATTTATTTTCTTCTTTGCTGAATGCTTCCTTTATGGTGATGCTGTTGATGACTCTGTAGACCAATTCTTGCAGACAAGAGTCGATGGCTTGCATAGAAGAGTCAGCAGAGGATGAGGTTCATTTTGTTCAGCCTTTTTCTTCTGTCATTTGATTTCTTTCTTTTCTCTTCTGGTGGTTTCAAAACTGTTGGTTGCCATGCTGATGGAACACTGCCAACTGGTACAGTCTCAGGCTTGTATTTCAGACGATTTGGCCATGCTGGAGCACCAGCTTGAAGGGTTTTTAGTCAAACGTAACTCCTATTTCTTATATTTTATCTTAAAGTCTGGTTCTGTTTGATCAGTCTCTTTCTGCTGAACAAAGTTATGGAGACGTAAACAAACCAATGCTGGTTTGTCAAATGGTGGTGGTGAACACAAACACAACACGTACAAAGATACACATGTAGACACACATTTATAAACACATACGACAGTCTTCTTTCAGTTTCCTTCTATGAAATACCCTCATAAGATTTTGATCAGTCCAGGGTTATAGTAGATGACATTTGCCCAGTGGTACTGAACCCAGAACCATGTGGTTCGGAAGCAAGCTTCCTATCGCATGTTAAAGAAGACGTGATTGTGAATTGTAACAGGTTGAGCAGTGCACAATGAAACTACAAGTGAGAAATAGAGACAGAAAGAGAGGGAGAGAGAGAGAGAGAGAGAATGAGAAATCTGCAGAATGGTAAGTAAATGTATATAGTAGGTGTATTTGTAGAATTGGTAGGCAGATTGGCAGGAAGAATTATTAAAAGATTGGTGGAATATAGAAGAGAGAGAGAGAGAGATACGATATGTTGCAGGGAAATTAATAAGTAATGAATGTTTAGGGAAAGAGGGATGAAGTGTGGGGTGTGGGTGGTGTGGGGGTGGGGGGTGGTTCTGTGATGCAGATCAAAAACTAAAAGCAAATATTGTTAATCATAATATATAGAATATTAAAAATGCGAAAGAGGGCTTGGTGTGTTTGGTGAGAGGAATGAAAAGGAGAGGATGAGGGGGAGAGGGAGAGAATGGTTGAAATATAGAGGGAAAAAGAGAAAGAGAGGGAGTGAGTGAGAGGGGGGAGTAGAGAGAAAATGATTGAAATATAGAGTGAAAGAGCGAGAGAAGGAGTGAGAGGGGGGAGAGAATGGTTGAAATATAGAGTGAAAGAGCTAGAGAAAGAGAGAGAGTGAGTGAGAGGGGACAGAGAGAGAATGGTTGAAATGTAGAGGGAAAGAGTGAGAGAAAGAGAGAGAGAGAATGAGTGAGAGGGGACAGAGAGAGAATGATTGAAATATAGGGAAAGAGTGAGTGACAGAGAAGGAAAGAGAGAGTGGTTGAGATATAAGGTGAAAGAGTGAGGAAAAGAAATAGAGGGTGAGAGAGAGGAAATGATAGAAACATAGAGGAAAGAGAGAGAGAGAGAGAGAATGATAGCAGAAGCATTGGGTAAAAGAGAGGAGAGAAAGAGGGATAAAGAATGGTTGAAATATAGAGTAAAAGAGTAAGAGAGTGAGAGATGATAGAAATATAGAATGAAAGAGAGTGAGAGAGAGAACGATAGAAACAGAGTGAAAGAGTGAGAAAGAGAGACAGAGAGGGAAAGAGAGAGAGAATGACGGAAACAGAAATACATAGAGAGAAACAGAGAAAGAGAAAGATAGAAGCAAGGAAATATATATATAGAGAGAGAGAGAGAGAGAGAGAGAGAGAAAGGAAAAGAAAAAAAGTGCAGTGATAATGGTGGTGGTGGTGGTGGGGTCGGAGGAGGGGGTTGTCATAGAGAATATAACTTGAAGATTGATATATAGTTAAAGATATGCGTGTATGTTTGTGTGTGTGTGTATGTATTTATGTATGTGTCTATGCATCTGTGTGTGTGTGTGTGTGTGTGTCGGAGCAAATAAGAAATGATAATATAAGAGA
>NC_069001.1:35052511-35053537 GCF_001194135.2 Octopus bimaculoides
GTGTATGTATTTATGTATGTGTCTATGCATCTGTGTGTGTGTGTGTGTGTGTGTCGGAGCAAATAAGAAATGATAATATAAGAGAGTGCACATTTGATGGTTGGTGTTGCACGTGAAGAGAGAGAGAGAGAGGGGGGGCTGGAGGGGTAGAAGGGTAGGTTGGGTGGAGGGGGTGGAAATATTAAAGTGCATAACTGAAATTAATGGAGTGTAGAAAATGAGAGGTTTATATTGAAATGGGGTGCACCGCATTCTCTGTTGTATCTGGAGAGACGTGTGGTGTCTGTGTGTGTATTTACATGTGTGTAGGCATGTAGGAAATATGTCTTTGCCCATATTTATATATTGGTGGATTTGCAACATACACACACACACACACACACATATATTGAAAAATCTGTATGTGTATCTATTTATCTATCAGTCTATCTATCTATCTATCTATTTGTCTACCTGTCTGTCTGTCCATCTGTCTATCCACATTCCTACTTGCCTATCTAACTATATACCTTCTTGCCTATCTATCTACCTACCCATCTACCTATCTATTTATCTATCTCTTTATCTCCCTATCTATCTATGTGTATATCTATCCATCTATCTATCTTTCTATAATATCTGTCTGTCTATCCATCTGTCCATCTATCTATGTCTATCTATATATCTATCTATTTATCTATCTATGTGTATATCTATCCCTCTGTCTATCTTTCTATAACATCTGTCTGTCTATCCATATGTCCATCTACCTATCTATTTATCTATCCACCTTTCTATAGCTATCTATATATGTGTATATCTGTCTGTCTATCCATTTATCTATCATTCTATAATCCCCTCTCTTACATCCACCTTCCCCTTCTCCCTCCTCGTCAACACCCTCTCATAAGCTCATCCCACCACACTCCTACTCTACCTTCCCACTCCACCCCATCCAATTCCTTACACCCACCACCCACCCCTACCCACAGACCCCTACCTCTACCCCACCCTAAGCCTAACCCACACTCCACCCATGCCTTCCCC
>NC_069001.1:35053833-35060279 GCF_001194135.2 Octopus bimaculoides
ATTATGATTGACCGTTGACTGAACACTATTCAATTTTTTTTCTCCGTGTTTTTCTCCTTGTCTCCGTATTCTTTCTGTTGAAGAGCGTAGCTCGAAACGTCAAAGACTTTCCGTATTCCCGAGCGTCATACTAATATATACTTTTGTTATTTACACCACCTGTCCTCGTCTGTTGTTATTATTTGTATATTCTCCCACATTCTATATGTATGTATGTATGTATGTATGTGTGTATGTATGTATGCTAACGATTCTGCCAGCTCGGCACCTTAACAATAATAATAATAATAATAATAATAATAATGGTTTCAAATTTTGCCACATGGGCAGCAATTTGTGGGGAGGGGATGAGTCAATTACATCGACCCCAGTGTGTAACTGGTACTTACTTTATCGACCCCGAAAGGATGGAAGGCATAGTTGACCTCAGCAGACTTTAAACCCAGAGATAATAATAACCCTTTCTTCCGTAGGAAATTTTGTTGGCAGGGGATAGTCAATTTCATTGACCCCAGTGTATGACTGGTATTTATTGCATTAACCCTGAAAGGATGAAATGCAAAGTCAACCTCAATGGAATTTAAACCAATAATAATAATAATAATAATGATAATAATAATAACGATGATGATGATAATGATAGCAGTAATGATAATACGAACCAATATACATTCAAGGATGTTCACATAACTTACACATTGAAATATAAATGTTAATATTAATATTATATTAAAATAACCATTAAGCAAATGTATAAAAAATAATGTTATTAACATCATATTCAAAATTGATAGGCATTTCAGTACTGTTATTCATATTTTCTTGTATTTTGTATGCATATATTTAAATATTTATTAGATTTCAATGCATACATGTGTGTGTGTGTGTGTGTGTGTGTGTGTGTGTGTGTACATATGAATATATGTACTCATATATATATATTTATATATATAGATACATGCAATTAGAAAGTTAAAGATTTGGATAGAAATCTTGTAGAATGCTATGCAAAGCTCATCGACAGTTACTGGCTACCTGATGTCATCATACAGTGGAAATGCTACTGCTATTATCCTTTACTCTCTTTTACTCTCTTACTTGTCTCAATCATTTGACTGTGGCCATGCTGGAGCACCGCCTTTAGTCAAGCAAATCAACCCCAGGACTCATTCTATGTAAGCCTAGTACTTATTCTATCAGTCTCTTTTGCCGAACCGCTAAGTTACAAGGACATAAACACACTAGCATCGGTTATCAAGCGATGTTGGGGGGAGACACACATACACATACACACACATACATATATATATGCATATATACAACGGGCTTCTTTCAGTTTCGGTCTACCAAATCCACTCACAAGGCTTTGGTCGGCCTGAGGCTATAGTAGAAGACACTTGCCAAAGGTGCCACAGAGTGGGACTGAATCCGGAACCATGTGATTCGTAAGCAAGCTACTTACCACACAGCCACTCCTACGCCTATTGAATATACATCAAGTGGATGAAACAGAGAATAACCAGCGAGAGAGAGAAATTATTGTTTGAGAACTATCAAGCTCAAACTTCTTTATGAAAATAGTTTGGGAACGATGGATATATATTCTTTTCTGTTCTAGGCACAAGGCCCGAAATTTTTGGGGAGGGAGTCCAGTCGATTAGATTGACCCCAGTACACAACTAATACTTAATTTATCGACCCCGAAAGAATGAAAGGCAAAGGTCAACCTCGGTGGAATTTTCACAAGGCCAGCAATTTTAGGGGAGGGGATAAGTCAATTGCATTGACCCCTCTCCCAGTATTCATCTGGTACTTATTTTATTGACCTCGAAAGAAATATCAATTATAACAACTGTAATAATAATATTAATAGTAGTTGTAATTATTCTAGTCATGGTATGGAGCAGATAATCGGATGTTGTTATACAACGCTGATCACAATGCACTTCATACTATTTTGGTTTTTGAATGATACTACCTGGCTAGGAATGGACGCACGTGGCTTAGTGGTTAGGGTATTGGACTCGTGATTGTAAGATTGTGGTTTCGATTCCTGGACTGGGCGATGCATTGTCTTCTTGAGCAAAACACTTCATTTCATGTTGCTCCCGTCCACTCAGCTGGCAAAAATGAGTAATCCTGTGATGGACCAGCGTCCCATCAAGGTGGAGAATATATACGCCATGGAAACCGGGAACTGGCCCTTATGAGTCGGCATGACTTGAAATGGTAACTGTACCTTTATATTTTTACCTGGCCAGGTAAGCAAGTCAAGATTCTCCCTGATCAGAAGGCTATTTCATCACACAGCGGAGTGGACTGTGAAATGAAGTGCCTTGCTCAAGAACACAATGCACAGCTTGTTTGAGAACTGAAACCACGATCTCACAATCTCGGGTACAACACCTCAGACCACTAGGCCACGTGCATGCACAATTATCATAATGAAGCTAATAATGATTGTGATTGCAGTGGTGATGATGATGATGATGATGGCAGTGGTGATTGTGGCGATGATGATGATGGAAACAAAGGCAGATCATTAGTGTGTTTTGTGTATACAGTCAGTGAATATTGCAAGGAAGATTCTGGCCTTCGTTTCTGTGGATGGTTCTAATTCAATTCCCTTTGTAATCTTGACATGTATAATGGTGAATGTGGATTATGCAGGATTTCCTTTAGCGTTCCCTGATAAAGACGTACAGATACAGAAAGATTGGTGGAAGGTGTACGTAATTATATATGTGTGTGTGTACATACAAACATACATATATACACATATAACATATTTACTCATATATATATTTACATATATATGTATGTGTGTGTGTATATATATATATATATATATATATACAGATACAAACATGTTTAGTTACATATACTTACATGCACCTGTATGCATATATATGCATGTTTATTTGCACATATATATATATACACACACATATATGCACATGTATATTTTCATATGCATGTATACATATATATATATATATATATATATAGTAACAAACTAAGGAAATATAATATATATATATATATATATATATGTTATATACACACGTGTATATACTTACATATACAAATTTATGTATGTATATATATATATGTGTAAATACATATATATATATATATATATATATATATATATATATATAAAACAATAGAATGAACATATATATGTGTGTGAGTGTGTATATATATATATATATATATATATATATATATACATGTATAATGATGATGATGATGATGATATAAGTATATATATATATGTATATGTATAGTCTGATATGCTTGTATTTCATTTTACATTTTCAAAATATGGAATGTTCGTCACACAAGGAAAGTAGATTACATACTTTTATACTTCTGTGCCTCTCTAATAAAACCATTAATTGGCGTCTAGTTCTCTGCTACTATCTATAGAATTCTTCATGAATTCAGTGTAGAAATCTCCAAGACAGACTCTATCTTACAATACCACTTGGCATTGTCTGTTTCCCAATTTTTACAGATTTTGGAAGCACATGCCAAATTCTAAAGAAATTCTTCACAGCTAAATTATGGAAATTTTCAATTAGAAATTAGCAACAGTGGAAGCAACAGTAGCAGCAGCAGTAGTAGTAGTTGTTATTGTAGTGATGTTGGTTGCAGTGGTGGTTGTAATGGATATCGTAGTAGTAGTCATGATGGTTTTCATTGTAGTGGTGGACGTAGTAGTAGTAGTAGTAGTAGTAGTAGTAGTAGTAGTAGTAGTAGTCGTAATGGTGTTGGTAGTGGTGATGGTATTGGTGGTAGTAGTAGTAATGTTGGTTGTGGTTGTAGTGGTGGTTGTAATGGAGGTAGTAGTAGTAGTAGTCATGATGGTGTTGGTAGTGCGGTAGTGGTGGTGGTGGTGGTAGTAGTGGCTGTTATTGTAGTTGTGCTGGTGGTGATAGTAATAGTGGTGGTGGTGGTTGTGGTAGTAGTAACAATAGTAGCAGCAGCATTTATAGATGCTGTCGATGTTGTTGTTTAACCCCAGGTCATCCCTGAATGAGCAGACGAATGATCAAAAACATGTTTCTGTTGTAATCACAATCATTGTGCCCCACTTTTCCAGGCACAATGCATCTAGGAGCACATCCTTTGATAGAGATTTGGCTGTTATTTATAGCAGAGCAAGCAGCTGTATTTAACCCTTTTTTCCTACCAACTCTCTCAAAACCACCCTTGTTTCAATGATACAAACTTTCTTTTTAAAAGTAATCTAAATTAACAAAAGGCTGGAGGTTGGCAATCAATATAGTATTTGCCTACATGTGGATGCATGTAGGTTCATTTTTGATAACACGCTCATGTATTATATAAAAAGAAAAGAAAAAGAAACTGCACATATAATGCATAACTTAGAAGCAGCGCTACGTATGTGCCTACACATACGAGCTTGAGACATGGCCACCCTCAAGCACTTCTCATGAGGAATTCCGGAAGGAGCTTTGTGAGACCACTGCAGAGACGCTTCCAGAAAAAAACAATTTCAGTATTCTGTTGTGTCTGGGGAGAGTCATTCCCTTTTGGTGCCTCATAATTTAACACACTCACCGGGGAAATTTACACTTATTCCTTATTTCTATTTTCCTAAAATTTTCGTTGCGTCTTGCAATTTTTTCAATTGTTTTATTGGAAAGGTTGGATGACACAGCAAAGACTTTAGAAAAATAAAAAAGAAACAAGTGGAAATTTTACCGGTGAGTGTGTTAAATTATAAGGTACCCAGAAATATGGTGACAAATAGGGTAACAAAAGGGTTAATGTGATCCAAATTAAAAACATTTCACCGAAATTTTATATCAATTTATGCCCCCACACACCAGCTGAAATTATGACAGTTATTTTATTGAATTCTTTATTATTATCAAAAGGAATTGAAACAAAAGTAAAGTATTTCAACGGCTCCTGGTTCTGTGATACGAATTTTCTGTTTTAAAGTAATCCAAATTATACTCTTTTACTTGTTTCAGTCATTTGACTGTAGCCATGCTGGAGCACCGCCTTTAGTCGAACAAATTGACCCCAGAACTTATTCTTTGTAAGCCTAGTACTTATTCTATTGGTCTCTTGTGCCGAACTGCTAAGTTATGGGGGATGTAAACACACCAACATCGGTTGTCAAGCAATGGTAGGAAGACAAACACAGACACACACACACACACACACACACACACACACACACACACACATATATATATGATGACTTCTTTCAGTTTCCATCTCCCAAATCCACTTTGATTAGCCTGAGGCTATAGCAGAAGGCACTTGCCCAAAGTGCCACGCAATGAGATTGAACCCAGAACCATGTGGTTGGTGAGCATGCTACTTACCACACAGCCACTCCAGTAACAAAAGGGTTATCATGAGCCAAATTAAAACCTTTTACTAAAATTCTCGTTAATTGATGTTCCAAACAGATTAACAGTGATAATCTTGTTTTACTAATTTCTTCATTATTTTCAAAATGAACTGAAACAATAGCCGTTTATTTTAGTGGAAATAAGGTAACAGAATAGTTAAACAGAAGTTGTTGAGTGAATCCGCCTCTGCCTTTTCCAGAATGGCAAATATTTGAACCAAGACCTTCTAGTTCCCTGCTTGCCAACTTACAATATTCTTAACCACCCCATCTGAGAATGTGCTTGGGTTTTAGAATTATCTGATTTAAGGAGATGTAAACCAAAACCAGATTAATAGCAATCGATTTAGTTTGCTGAATTTTTCATTATTTTCAAAATTATTTGAAACCAGGGCATTGCATTTCAGCAGAAATATTGTAATATAAGTGTTAAAATAATCTAAATTAAAACCCTCCATCAGAATTTCCTGTTATATTCCAACCACCAGCTTAATAATGATCAAATTATTTTAGAAAGGAGTACATTGGATAATGTAATCATAGAGGGAAAAACAAGGATGGGCACGGTTGGAATGTCTGTGATCCATAGGCTTTTTCAATCAGGGATGGCTGATTTTAGGGTGCAAAGACCCACCCCTGATAATAACACAACACCACAGTGCTCCACAGCAACTCACTTAATTCCGCAGTTTCCAGCTACTTCCACCCACCCTTTCCACTAAGATGTCATATCAGACATGGAATGGAAATCTGCACAAAAATGAATGGCTCATGCATCTGATCTATTATTTAACATTTAACTATTCACTTGCCAGCCATTCTTAATTGAATTTGAGGAAACTGGAGACCGGTTGATTTCATATTACCAAATTTATTTGACAAAGTTCCTTTTTTTTTTTTCTTTCTTCTTCTTCTTGTGTTTTTCTGTTTCTTTTTAATTTCTTTGCTTTCTCACTGCTTCTCCCCCACCCCTACACTGTACTCATCACTAACCACCCGCAATTCTTTGTCGAAGAAGTTGTGTAAATAAACTCTTCTTTTTGCCTCC
>NC_069001.1:35063078-35065343 GCF_001194135.2 Octopus bimaculoides
CACCACCACCACCACTACCACCACCACCATCACCACCACCACCAACCACCACCACCATCACCACCACCACCATCACCACCAGCCACCAGCCACCACCAACCACCACCGTCGTCCTAACCCCTATATTATCCGAATCAACACTGATTGTAAATTGATATCTACTCTTGATACAATGCATGTTCAATACAACTAATCAACAGTGGAGAAATGGCAGCCTCTTTTTCTTCTTTGATTCCAATCTGTTGTTTGTATTTACAAGAGGGGACGGTGCCAAACACCTCGTTTATGAACATTCATAGATCAATATAACGAATGAATAAATAAATAAAGAGGGGGGGGGGTACTGACAGTGGCATCATCATCATCATCATCTTCATCATCATCATCATGATTGTTATTGTCATCATCATCATCATCATCATCATCATCATCATCATCATCATCACCATTTCCAATGTCATTAGCCTTATGCTTTCTTTTGTGACCATCTATACTATCTTCGTTATCGTTATCGCTGTCACCACAACCACTGCATTCCTGGTCACCACCACCTCTGACACCACCACCACCACCACCTCAGACACCACCACCACCACCACTGAAACTGTGACCGTCATCTTTACTAGTTCTATCACTGTAACTATCATCATCACAACCACCATCATTATCAGTAGCAGCAGCAGTAGCATCACCACTACCAACAGCATCGCCACCAGCATCAATATTACCACCACCACCACTACCAACACCACCATCACCAGCATTAGCATCACCAACACCACCGTCACCACCATCATTATCATCACCATTATCAACTTCACCAGTACCAACATGACCACCACTACCAACACCACCATCACCACCACCACTATCACCACCATCATCACAATCAACATCAGCACCAGCAATACCATCACCATCACTACCACCATCACCATCTCCATCATCGTCAATACCAACATCACCACCACCATCACCATTACCATCGCCATCACTGTCACAACCACTATCACCTCTATCACCACTACATACTGTGTTTCTACTTCCCTGCCACCAGCACCACTACTATTTCAGACACTACCACTGCTGCCACTACTACCCACACCACAGTCTCTACCTCTGACACTAATATCATTATCATCATCATCATTGTTCTCATCATAATCATGCCTATTTATGACAACTAGCACCGCCACTGCTACTACCACCACTACCACCACAACCTCCTATTCTTCTGCATTGTCATGGTTACTGTTACCTCCCACCAACTCTCTTAATGTCATTGCTGTCCTTGATCCCATCATCATCATCATCACCATCATAGTAAGCGTCATCATCACCTCCGTCTCCATCATCAACCATCATCATCATCATCATTATCAACATTAACATAATCATCACCACTGCCAACATCATCATCATCTCCATCATCACCACCATCATTGTTATCATCATCATCATCATCATTGTATACACAAACAGGACGGAGTAGAAATATTGTTAACACTGTTTCTTCATTGATGTGTTTTTTTTTTTTGCTTTTCTTTAATCTTTAATCATTCTCAAACTTGTTGTTGCCGCCACCGGTCTTACTGCAGTTGGTTATGTTGTTGTTGTTATTGTTAAGCCCCAGAACAGGCTCTGATCCAGCAGACCTAAGATTTAACCCATTACCATTTAAACCAGCCATATTCTGCCGGTGGCATGAGAAAAGCACTATCCGAATGTGGCTGATGCCAGTACCTCTTAACCCACTCCAATACCGGTGGCACATAACAAGCACTATCTGAACGTGATCGATGCCAGGCCTGCCTGGTATCAGTTATGTACTGGGGTTGATGTAATCAACTTGCCCCTCTCCCAAAATTGCTGGCCTTGTGCCAGAATTTGATACCATTATTACATGTGAAAATGCTATAAAGGCGGTGCTCCAGCATGGCCACAGTCAAATGACTGAAACAAGTAAAAGAGTAAAAGAGTAATGAGTACAACAAAAGGCGTTTTTTTCTGATCAACAATACATAAAGGAGTAACTGACATAAAACCCCTTCTGTTGCTCCCATCCAGTGTTTTGGAACTTTATTGTCTTGAAAATCTAACATTACAGAAATTGTATAAAAACTCTGTTGCTATTTGCAGTCATTTTACAGAGATTGCAATGGGTTTGGTTTAAGGAGCAGTCTCTCCTCACCGGCCCCAAAATCCCTTTTATTCTTTGAAAGACTTTATTCGTGTAATGCCCTGAAGCACTTGGAAATAAGAGTT
>NC_069001.1:35065861-35069152 GCF_001194135.2 Octopus bimaculoides
CACAACTGGAAAATTACCTTGTCTTATTTACATTCTGGGTTCAAATCCTGTCACAGTCATTTTTTTTTTTTTTTGCCTTTCATCTTTCTGTGGTTAATAAGAAGAAATACAAGTCAAGTACCAGGGTCAAATGAAGTGACCAATCCCCTCTTGCTAAAATTGCTGGCCTTGTGCCAATATTATTATTAATATTATTATCATTATTATTAAAGTGACATGCTGGCAGAATTGTTAAGATCCCGGAAAAATGCTTTGCAGCATTTTGCCCCTCCAAATGTTCTAAGTTCAAATTCTGCTCAGGTGACTTTACCTTTCATTCTTTCGAGGTCAATTAAATAAGTACCACTTATGCACTGGGGTTGATGTAATCGACTTCATCCCTTCCCCTGAATTTGAGGCCTTGAACTTCCAGCAGAAAGAATTATTACTATTATTATTATTAATTATTATTATTATTATTATTATTATTATTATTATTATTATCATCATGAAGGCGGTGAGCTGGCACAGTTTTTACTGTACCAAGTAAAACAACAATAATAATAATAATAATGATAACAATAAATTAATCATAAATCTCCTGAGATCCATGGTCAATAACATGAGACATGGATGCAGAAGGTGTGAAGAAAATAGTTTATTAGCAAATTCCTTCAAGCAGAACTGTCTTGGAGAGATGAACATCTTGGTGAAGAAGAAATCAAAATGGGAATCGCTACAGTATTATTCACATACCATGAGTAGCTATTACAGCGGCAGTGATGGTGGTGGTAGTGGTAGTGGTGGTGCCAGTGGTGGCGGCGGTGGCGGTGGGGGTTTTGTTGTTGTTATTAAGGTGTCGAATTGGCTGAATCATTACGGTGGTAGAACGATGTGCAATATTCATTCCGGCTCTCTGTGTTCTGGGTTCAAGTCCTGCCAAAATCAACTTTCCTTTTCGTTTCTCTGAGGCTCAGTGAAATATACCCTCAACCTTGTATAGTATTTGGGTTCATCTTATCAGCTAAATCCCCTTCCCTTTAAATCGCTGGCCCTATGAGTGTTGGCAACTGGAAAGGTATCCAGCCTTAAAAAAAAAAACCACTGTGAATATGGAAAACTCAATATTAAATTATTATTATTATTATTATTATTATTATTATTATTATTATTATTATTATTATTAATATTAGGCGGTGGGCTGGAAGAATTGTTAGCACGACAGGCAAAATGTTTAGCAGTATTTTGTCTGCCGCTATGTTCTGAGTTCAAATTCCACTGAAGTCGACTTTGCCTTTCATCCTTTCGCGATCGATTAAACAAGTACCAGTTCTGAACTGGAGTCGATGTAATCAACTTAATCGCTTCCCCCAAATTTGAGGCCTTGTGCTTCCCATAGAAATTATTATTATTATTATTATTATTATTAGTAGTAGTAGTAGTAGTAGTAGTGGAGGGGGAGGAGGTATTGTCACCTTTCAACTGTCAAAATATATAACATTCCTCTGTATCATGGAAGCATTTACATGAATAATGTCCAAAGCCGTTGGTCTCTGTGACAAATATCATG
Organism: Octopus bimaculoides; assembly: GCF_001194135.2. Classification (NCBI taxonomy): domain Eukaryota; kingdom Metazoa; phylum Mollusca; class Cephalopoda; order Octopoda; family Octopodidae; genus Octopus; species Octopus bimaculoides. Next base: position 35,067,411 of record NC_069001.1, read on the forward strand.
GAACTTCTAAATGACCTGATAAAATGTCTAAATTAAGAAAAACACCAACCGCTTCCCTACCCCACCCCAAAATTATTAACGACGACGATCAGGATTATGATAAGGTTAGCAAAGCCAGTAATACGAAGCACTGCTTACTAAGGTGGTAGTAGTGATGATGATGATGATGATGCTGGGATGGTCATTGTTGGTAGGTGGCTGTAACTTGTAGTTATGTTATATGATAAATGATAGATGCAGTGTTGAATTACTCATGCATTCGCACCTCTGGTGTATTTCAAATGGCAAACGTGGTTGCCGCTGATGTCTGGGATTGGTGAAATAGTGAAGTGAATGAATCAGGCAGATTTGGAAAGCTGTTTACGGGGATATATATATGTATATATATATATATATATATATGTGTAGGTATATATAAATATATATATGTATGTGTATATCAATATATATATATGTATGAGTGTATATATAAATATATGTGTAGGTATATATAAAAATATATATGTATGTATATATAAATATATATATGTATGTGTATATAAATATATATCTATATATAAATATATATCTATATATAAATAAATAAATAAATATATATATATATATATATATATATATATATATATGTATCATCATCATCATCATCGTTTAACGTCCGCTTTCCATGCTAGCAGTATATATGAATATATATATATATATATATATATATATAGAGAGAGAGAGAGAGAGATATGTATGTATATATAGATATATATGTGTGTATATGTACGTATGAATATGTGTGTGTATATATGTATGTATGTATGTATGGCTTTCTATTTATATATACACACACATACATAAGTTGTTGTTGTGTGCAAGTACTATACTGTCAAAGTTCCAATCATGTGAAGTATCTATCCTGCAGTTTTCATTAACCGGAATAGTTTAAGAAGAAATGACTAATAGTTTACAGGTTAGTCACAAGAAGAAAGCGAAAAAAAAATACTGTAAGGAAACATGAAAATAAATCTTCAGGAAAAAAATAAAGTACAATAATAATGAAAGAAATGAAGAGCAAATGGCAAACGAAGAACTGTCTTGGTTTAATGAAATCATGTGAGCAATCATTGCCACAGAACCGACACCGACACCGTCATTGTCACCTCCACTCCTCCACTGAGAAATATAAATAAAACTTTATGTGGGACACACACACACATGCACACTCACGCACACACACACACACATGCACACACACACACAATACATACATACACATGCACAGGTGTTGCTTTATTTCATATTTTTAATAGACGCATGTGCATCTATATATGTGTGGGTATGTGCTTGTGTTTCTTCCTTCAATGCTTTTAATGAATGTGTCTACAAACACACACACACACATGCATACATATATATTATATAGGCCTAGGAGTGGCTGTGTGGTAAGTAGCTTGCTTCCCGACCACATGGTTCTGGGTTCAGTCCCACTGTGTGGCATCTTGGGCAAGTGTCTTCTACTATAGCCTCAGGCCGACCATAGCCTTGTGAGTCGATTTGGTAGACGGAAACTGAAAGAAGCCTGTCGTATATATGTATATATATATATGTGTGTGTGTGTATGTGTTTGTATGTCTGTGTTTGTCCCTCCAACATCGCTTGACAACCGATGCTGGTGTGTTTATGTCCCCGTAACTTAGCGGTTCGGCAAAAGAGGCCGATAGAATAAGTACTAGGCTTACAAAGAATAAGTCCTGGGG